>NC_142928.1:168758402-168890902 GCF_046866305.1 Octopus bimaculoides | reverse complement strand
GAATCGATGAAATCGACTAACTTCCAGCCGCAAAATTTCAGGCCTTTTGCTTATAGTATACAGGATTATTTAGAGCGTCAGGCAGTGAGATGGTAGACTCGTTTGAGTGTCAGGAAACCAATGTTCTAAGTTCTGATTCATTATATTATGGGTTCAAATCCTTCAGAAATGAACTTTACCATATTTTTTCCTTTAAAGGTCGATAAAATTAGTACCAGTCGAGTACTGGAATCGATGCTATCGACTGATACCTTTACTTCAAAACTGCTAGCCTTGTTCCAAAATAAGAAACAGTTTTTTAGAGCGTCGAATAAAAAACCTTGAGCTACTTTTTTTCTGCTTCTTTACATCCTGATGTCAAATCCTGCTACGGTTAACTTTACCGGAGTCGACAAAATAAAGCACGAGTCGAGTACTGGAGTCGATGACATCGACTAAACCCTTCATTTGAAGATTGCTGCCCTTGTGCCAAAATTAGAAACAATTAGTTAAATGGTGATGGATCGTTAGAGAATCGAACAAAATTCCGTGAAGTTTTTGTTCCGTTTCTTTATATTCTGAGTTTAAATCCCGCTGAGGACAGCTTTGCTTCGGGAGTCAGCAAAAATCGATTTAATTGACTACCCATCCTCCCTAAAACTTCAGGTCTTTGTTTGGTCCAAGTTAAAAACAATTATTATTTATCAATATAAGGACAGTTAATTCCATTTCTATTTTAAGTTCAGAGCTCAGTCCCACCTAGGTTGACTTTTCCTTTTACCCATAAGTGGTAACTAGACTACTTGACTGGTAGTATATTCCTTTCCCCCAAAATAGGTGGCCTTAGTATCATGAAATGTGAGCTAAAGGAAATAATTCAAGTGAGCTAATGGTATGAATTTAGATAATTCAGGTAGGCCGTAATGTTCTAAAAGATGTACGCAAGAAAAATTTAAAGAATTGAAATTTGCTACTTAGTTGGAAAAATGAATCCAAAACTTACTCCTTCTTGTAATAGAAGAAGAAAAAGAACCTCAGGTGAACTCTGATTTGGTAGACCAGAGTTTCAGAACCAGTTTCAGCTGCTGTTTATATTTTTTCACAAAACTCTACCTTTTCTACTGAGAATCACGGCAGTCCATCGAGGTAGGTACCAAATTCCATCGCCAGTTGCCCCCCCCCCTGCCTCCCTCCACTGTCCCCATATAGCTAGGCTAAATGATACTGGAAACCGGAATTGAATAGAAAACGTTCACTATGATTCATCAAGGAACCAGAAACAAAAGAAATAGATGTAGCATACAGATACAATCCTATATTTGCAAAAGATTATACTGCACACACACAGAGATGTGCCTAGTGGTATGGTAGAAGTATCCCTTAAACTGTTGAAAACATAATAGTGATGGTGATGATAACGAATCACACTTAAATGAAGTAGTATCTAGTTAAATATCAACATGCATTAACATTGATGAAATAGCGTTTGTTTGTTTTTTAATAAGAAAACTGCTAATGGATATCTGTATCATGTTATTTGAATTGCGTTACTCTTTGCCTAATAAAAGTTATGCATTGCAAATGTTCGCACTAATCATTGCGTAGAAATGCATTAACAGGGCACAAAACAGATCAACATCACAAATTCTTTTCATAAATGCATACTTTGAAATTAATTCATAAAGCAGATGCAGAATTCTCATCACTTAAAATAAATAAACTGATGCTCGATAAAAATTGTGACAATCTAAATAAACGGCTGGACTTAAGCCCTCTAGTTCTGTAAATATAGATGAAATAATATAAAGGAACTCAAAAAGAATACATTTTCGTATTACCTTCATATTTCACGCTTTTGTTATAACCACGAGAAGGCGATGCTGACAGAATCGTTAGCCCGTCGTTGTATAGTTAGCCTTTGTGACCATGGTGCGAGAGAAGAAGGTTAGTGTGTTTGAGACTGCTGTTGTTACTATTGTTATTATTACAGTTGAAGCGACTCGCGCGGGTTGTTGTTATTTGCTGTAATTGTTTTTGCTCTTTTTCTCCCCAATGTGGGTGAGGAAAAGCGTAGCATGGAAAGCTACGCAAAAACTGTTACGGCAAAGGCAGCTACGCCGCTAGAAGCAAGGAACGTAAAGGTTAACAGAGAAGAAATCGAGAAAAGTGAACAGTTTGTGAAGAAGGAGGGAGACACCATTAAGCTGGTCCTCCCACCCATACAGGAATCATTGAATGAGAAGAGCGAGAAAACGATGGTGTACCATACGCAAGCGGTCGCAACAAACAAAATAGAAAAGCTATCAGAAGACGTGGAGGAATGCTTAGGCGATATTATGAAGAAGGCGACATTTGTCAACAGAGGGACGAGATATGGCACAGTGGAAGTGAGGTTTGCCACCAAAGAAAAGGCGGCTTCACACTCCACTGCTGTCCTGAGGTCCGACAAGGTGGCGCTGCTACCTACGTATAAGGGAAGGCGCCATGTCCGGTTCAGAATAGCAAGAGTGCCACCTGAAACTCAAACAGAGTGGTTGCTGGCAGCTATTCTAAATTAACTATTGTGTAACTTCAAAAATAAATAGGAGCGAATAAAGAGAAACTAATATAAAATTCTATAAAATATGAACAAAACGAAAATTGTTTTCTGCTTCCAGAAAAATATAAAACAGGGCCACGGTAACAACAGAAATTAAGAGGAGAGTAGAGAAACACAAGAGGAAACTACTTTTTAAAACAAATGAAAAATCAAATTGAAATCAGCATTACAAAATGTCATGGTAAAACACAGCTCCTACATAACCAACATCCAATGCGACCGAACAGAGGGGAATGGGTACAAAAAATCTCAAAGGTGGCTAAAAAATACAGAACTCAGCCTGTCTCTGCCTCTATCCAAGCGATACCTGCTATTCATCCATCTTTCATAAAATTTACTGGAGGTCAGAACTTCTTTTATCAACCTTACCTTCCACTTCAAGAGGCACTGAAAGAATACCAAGAAACATTCCTTTAAGCGGAAAATAATTTACTTTAAAACTTTCATTTTCGTTCACTACGCAACCATATTCACAAGACACACAATCTGTAGAACAAAATTACCATATTCACTTAACACAAATACACCAGACACTTCCTGATATTTTTTGTTAAAGATAAAGAAAGACATTGAGAGAGGGTTTACTTCGTACTTGATGAATAACTATATTCGTCAATTACAATGCAGCAAGTATTCATAGCAGACTAGCAACAGAGGTGATTTAGAGTTGGTGAGAGTGTGCATGACCGTTTTATGCATCCCACTGCATATGGAGTATATTCTGCTATTCGCATTACCATATCTGTACAGCTTGTTCCGAACGTATAGTACTCCTCGATACCACAGTTATGACAAGTAATTCTGGAAGTTGTTCATAGTTACCTTCAAAGTACTCCGGAAGTGTATGCTTTTTTTTTTTTTGCTTTTTTTTGCTTGTTTGTTTCGCTAATCATTTTTAGAATGCAACGATCATGTCATCACAGTCTGCTTTATCCATTCGGTACAGCATTAAGTGTCTGACGCTACATCAGATTCCAAACTCCTATCGCCGGTCTACATCTTACCCATGACTGTAATTCTGTCAACGATAAGAGCTGAGAGATAACTTTCTTTTGCAAAATGGATTCTATACTAGAAAATTTAAAGATTCTTCTGAGTATCTTGCTGATGACCCAGCTTCAGCACGAGACTGTGTATCAGCGAGATCTCACGAAGTGAGTGCTGATACCAGATAAACCCTTTGAAAAAACGTTACTAGAACTTTTGATAAAAAGTGGAATCACTGACATTTGGTGTAATACTTCTTGTGACATGGACTCGCTGTGATGCTTACAGCATATCATCAGTAATGTATGCATTGGCAGCCACCTATAGCTCAGATTTATTATTGGTTTTTCACCGCATTCCATCTCTTCAGTTGAAATTTACGCCGGAGGTAGACATTAAAGTCCACTTTTTCCAGTCAATTGCTTATCAAAATATATCGGATTATGCTACAGAAAACTACACACATCTACTCCTTTCACTCAGACCTATCAAGCAGCTTTCACACCCGTGTTTCAACTGCATGTAGAAACCGGGCCATGGTTCAAAACGGCAGCAGCAACAGTAGCAGTAAGATCATCATCGTTATCATCATCACAACAACAACTATTACTACTACTACTACCATCATCACCACTGCTACCGTTTGTGAACGAAGCGCTAAACTAAAAGAATAAGTTCTAAAAAATTAACATCCATGCTGATCGTTGGGTTTCGCGTCTAAGAAATGGTCATTGATTATTCCCACTGCCATCGCATCAGATACATCAGAAAGGGCACTGAATTCGATGCCTTTTCTAACAACATCCTTTAAACTGACAACTAGCTCCCCTTCAGTTTGCTGTTCTTTGCTGCTTCAGCCTTACTAAAACAGACGAATTCTGCTTTAATTTGTTTTCTTTAATACGAATCCCCATTTACTGCTTATGATTGCCTAACGTTGTGTTGGATAGGAAGTATCGAAAAAAATTGATGCACCTCTTCTTTGGCTTGTTTAAAAGCTCAAGAGGATTTTAAACTATGGTTTGAGAACTTGAGTGACGTGATCTACCCATGTACCTAGGGATGGAAGATTGGTGCCAACAAAAACTGTCAAATTTTCCCAGTTAACTTTTTGCTTAATTTGCTTTTTTTTCTGAAAGTAGGTTTTTAAATATCCTTTGTCCCTGAACTTGAACCATCTGGATTTTCTACTCACTACCACCAATCTCAAACTATTTACCCTTGGGTCTTTACCTGGAGAATACATGGAATGGCTCAGTATTTCTCTGACATCACCATCACCACGGAATACACGTTTATTTAAAGTTAACGTTTGTATTTATCCATGATTTATACTAAAGGTTATTGTGGGATATATCCTAAGATTTTAGCTTTCACTGCATTCGTGTACAAGATGTATACTGAATATGAGAAGCCTTTATGATGTATACTGAATGTATTCAGCAAATTCAATTAATTTAATTAATTTACAAACTCAGTGACGATTAAAATCATTATGAAAAAAAAGGCGGCGAGTAGACAGAATCGTAAGCACGCCGGGCAAAATGTTTAGCGGCATTTCGTCCACCTTTACGCTCTGAGTTCAAATTCCGCCGAGGTCGACTTTGCCTTTCATCCTTTCAGGGTCGATAAAATAAGTACCAGTTGAGCAGTGAGGTCGATGTAATCCACTAGCCCCTCACCCGAAACTGTTGCTGGCCTTGTGCCAAATTCTGAAAAACACTATTTAGTATGAAAAACAAACACTGTAGGCATGTCGGTAATTTATCCATTTCTATGTAACAAAACTCATGCAACAAGGCATCAACAGACCGAGAATTGATTTCTATTAATATTACTGTTTCCCGCTTTCAAACAATCGCTTTGTTTACAAAAGGGACACAAGTTTGTATATCCATCGGATAATCGTGCTGCATAAGCATTAATGTTTTTCATTTTGTTTATAATTAAATAACACATCAACTAAGCTGCAAGAAAGAGTTTTCATCATATGGTTAATGTCTGGTGTTATTTTATAATTTTCTCATAATCTTCTTCAGGCGAATCTACGTGTGTCATCATGTGGGGAGAGATCCAAAAGTAACAAGAAGCTTTGTTTTTGCATTTCTTCTGTTATGTGAAGTATTACCGAATATTTTGAATGTTTTTCTTCCATTAAATTTGGATCAAACTGCCTGCATGAAGCGACAGCATCTGGAAATACACTTTGCTTTCAGATTCCACATTTTGCTACCGTTGCCATTCTGCTCACCATTCAGTATAGTATTATTATCCGCCTTTAATATAATTGTGTTAATTTTAAAATTATTAAAAACATTAAAAATAAAAATATTTAAAATATTTCCCTCCTCCGGAGTAAGATGGTTACTACCATTAACGGAATCACCTCTCGCCGCCTCCACAGTAACCACATCGTAAAACATTTTGCACAAAACGGAAGCAAAATAACAAATATTTCCATCCCTAAGGGTAGAAATAATTCAATAAATTCATTTAACATTCTTCTGTCGTATATTGACAAATGAAAAGCAAAACTATAATAATAATAATAATGGTTTCAAATTTTGCCACGAGGGCAGCAATTTGGGGGAAGGGATTAAGTCGATTACATCGACCCCAGTTTACCTCTGGTACTTAATTTATCAACCTCGAAAGGATGAAAGGCAAAATTGTCCTTCGCGGAATTTGAACTCAGAACGTAACGACCTGCGAAATACCGCTAAGCATTTCGCTCGGCGTACTAACGATTCCGCCAGCTCACCGCCTTTCTGTCAGGTCATTAAGAATGAAATATCCGATTTTCTTATGCACCAAGTTTGATAGTCGTTAATTCTAATGTTTTATCCTGACAATTTTTTGTTTTACAATATTGAAGAGTCACATCATCACTTTTCGAAATGCAATTCATGGTGTCTCATTATATCGTGAGCTTTCTCTTGTAAATCAGTTTTTGTGAACCCTTGGATAGATCAAAAATTCGTGTTGTTTATGAATATAGTTCCGTCGTGAAACCAATGTATCCTACACGACTCGAAACATCAATGAGGTGTTTGGTGAAGATGTGGCGAATGAGTGCACTGTACGCCGATGTTTTGAGAAATTCTGGTCTGGTGACTTTACTCTTGAAAATCAGCCTCGTGGTAGACCTGAGACCAAGGTAGATAATGATGAACTGGAAACTGCACTGGAAGCGGATACATCTCAAACTACGTGTGAGCTAGCAAGGTTTGATGTTTCGATTCCAACTGTATTGGACCATCTGAAACAAATCGGCAAGGTAAAGAAGCTGGACAAGTGGATACCACACGAACTGAACTAACATCAAATGACACGTCGTCTTGAAACTTGCTGTTCTTTGCTGTCACTGCATAAAAGCGAGTTACTTTTGTATCGTATTGTTATGTGTGATGAAAAATTGATTTTTTTCAAGAATAGCAAGCGTTCTGCACGGTGGTTGGAGAGAGACGAGGTGCCAAATCACAATCCAAAAAAGAATATTCACCAATAAAGGCGCTGGTGTCATACACTACAGCTTCAGGAGGCCTGGTAAGTCAATTACAGCGGATGTGTACATTCACTAGCTGGATGAAACGATGAGTGAACTTGCAATTAAACAACCGAGATTGGTCAATAGAGACAGGCCAAATTCTCTTGCACGACAATGCTCGACCACATGTTGTACTAAGAATGCTACTCAAGTTACAGGAACTGAACTTGGAAGTACTCTGTCATACACCATAATGAATAGACCTTGCACCAACTGACTATCACGTTTTCCAGGCATTAGACAACTTTTTGCAAGAAAAAAGCTTCAAATCTGAAGATGCAAAAACAGCCTTTCGTGATTTCATCACCTCCTGCTCTCCAGAATTCTTCGCTGCCAGCATAAATAAGCTGCTGATAAAATAACAAAATTGTGTTGATAATTTAGGTACATACTTTGATTAACTGCACTGCTTTTCTTTTTTTTTTTCTTTTTTTTTTTTTTTTTGAGATAAAGTAAAATAAACTTTCAGTTCAAAATCGGATATTTCATTCTTAATGACCTGATATATGATGATAATAATAATAATCCTTTCTATTATAGGCACAAGGCCTGAAATTCGAAACATGGGGATAGTCGATTACATCGACACCAGTGTTCTACTGGTACTTAATTTATCGACCTCGAAAGGATTAAAGGCAAAGTCGACCTCGGCGAAATTTGAACTCAGAGCGTAGCGACAGATGAAATACTGCTAAGCATTTTGCCCGGCGTGCTAACGATTCTGCCAGCTCGCTGCCTTTCTATATACTAATAATTATAATTATTCCTATTATACGCACAAGGCCTGAATTTTGGTAGAGGGAATTAGTCGATTACATAGGCACCAGAGCTCAACTAGTATTTATTTTATCGATCCCGAAAGGACGAAAGGTGAAGTCAGCGACCTTGAGTTAATAATAATAATAATAATAATAATAATAATAATAATAATGGATACTGATCTTTCTTATCTACTTCACAGACTGGTGTTGAAAGAATAGGTGAGGCTCTGATGTAAGTGCTCCTTTCTTGTAACCTTCATCGCTTATGATTCTGAAATAGAGAGAGAGAGAAAGGCGGGAACGACCCTGCACACGACTATTACTTAACTATCGCCCACAAGGAATGAAAAGTGAGAACAACCTCGGCTGCAGAAATCAAATGTATCAAATACAAAAGCACATCATCCGTCGCGCTAACGACTCAATCATTTAGCCGACGCCTACATTAATTTCGATAAAAAAAAAGCCTGTCATAACCATTCATTCTGTATCTTGTTTGCATCACTTTTTTAAGTTGCCGATATGCATCATGGGAATTCAATCGAATCTAATTTTCAATAGCATTATTAAGTGAAACAACTAATAATAACAACAATAATAATGATTATAAACATATACAGATATAAGTACACACATACACACATATACGCACACATGCACACTTTTTGCATATAGTTATATTTTTTACGACGAATATATTTCCTTAACGCCATTTATATAAATATACATAAAGATATATATATATACACATGTATGTGTTTGTATATCTACGTGGACAGTACATATATAAACAAATTAAAAATAATATCGTATATAATGTATGCATAAAAATACGTGTATATATATATATATATATATATATATATATATGCATACATACATGTATATATATATACGTACATATATACAAACATATATATAAATACATACCTATACCCATACATATATATACATACATATATATACATACATACATATATATACATACATATATATATATATATATATATATTATATTATATATATATATATATATATATATATATATATATATAAATTATAATAAGACTTCGAAAGGCAGTTGCTCCCGCGAACCAAAATAAAATTTGTGATTTGCGGAAGGTCAAAGCTGGTAACAAAAACAGGACAGTGGAAACATACAACAAACCAAACGAAAACAAACACGGAGGGCCGTTAGGCCGGACGAGGTAAAGTAGCGAACGCTGGAGAAATATTATCTTTCACAAGAGAAAAGATAGAAGAGGAGACAGATAAGAATACGTGTGGACTCAAGATAAAGAAAGATGATCACGTGAGGAAAAGAAAGGTGGACGATGGTCACGTGTGAGCAACGAGAGAGAGTAAAGAAGAAAGAGGGAGAGAGTGAGAGAGAGCGAGAGACATAGAAAACAGTGAAGGGGAGAAAAAAAATTAGAGAAAGGATGAGAGAGAAAACGAAAGGGGGAGAAGGGGAGGAAAAAGAATTAGAGAGAGGATGAAAGAGAAAAGTACATGGTAGAGTCGCATCAACATTATTAAGATAAACATACTTGGAAATGGACGCATGGCGTTCAATCATATAATATAAATAATATATGTATGTGTGTGTGTGTATATATATATATATATATATATATATATATATATATGGGTACAGGAAGTCACAAAACGTAGATAGATAGATAGATAGATGATAGATAGATAGATAGATAGATAGATAGATAGATAGATAGATAGATAGATAGATAGATAGATAGATAGATGGATAGACTGTGAGAGATGAACTAATAGAACTGTTAAAAGGCTGGACTAGATACCTTGTGTTATCTGTTCTCATTCTTTGCATTCTGACAGAAATAGCTGCGACAACGTTGGTACCAAGTTGTATCGGTCCAAATCGGTGGCCTTTCTCTTGGATAAACATCAAATGCGTGGGGTGGAAAGACTTACATATCTGGGCAACTGCTAGTTTGTTTTAAGCAATCTTGCCCAAGCCTGTATATACAGGTGTATATGCAGGGTCAACCTTGGCCTACGAAACCTATTTTTGATATGATAGAATATCAAGCATTCTGCATATGACTAGGATTGTTTCAGAAAGCTGATTTCCTCCTCAATGGCATCCTTTCGACAAACTATTAAACTTAAAAAAACTAAACTTACCTGATAGCTTAATCCTGTTCACCCATCTGTAACATAGATCAAAATAGCACGTTCACAGTTTTCAATACTGCTTTCATGCCGATATATAGTAAAGTTGTGTTCTGTTATGATACATTCTACCACTACTAAGTGGCTCCTGATTTTATAAACTTACTAAGTCTATGATGCAGTTCCATATAAGGTCACTCATTTCGTTTATTTTCTCTAATCGGTTTTCGTTGTTTCACTTCTCAAATGAAATATTAAAGCTTCCGTAGAAGATGGCGACGATGGCACTTATTAAAACTAATTTCAGAACCCTATAAAAATGTGAAATATAATTAAAATAATGTTATTGATGTTTATAAACGCTGAGAAATTAATTAATAATCCGAGTGAAGAAATACAAAATTACTTCTTAGAAATGAAGACATGAGATGTGATAAAGATGAACATGAAATCCCAGCATGAACAGAATCTAATAACTGGCATTAGCAAAAGAAAGAATGAAAGAATAAAACTCGTGGCTTACGTTGAAATATGCGGGACTTCATGGTAGTAATTCCTTTTGATGTTATGGATGATTCTTATTATCAACTTACCCTTCCCCCAAAACTGGCGTGTGCCAAAATTTGTAGCTTATTATCCAATTATATATGGCGGGTGAGCAAGTTTCGATCCTAGTTAAAAGTCACCTGTGACTTTCGGAATGTATGGATGTTAGACACATTACTTTCAAATTTTTGCACAATACCAGCAATTCCGGGGGATGAGGTAAGTGGATTACATCAACCCCAGTGCTCACCTGGTGCTTATTTTATCCCCCCCTCCAAGTATGAAAGGTAAAGTCAACTCCGGTGCATTTGAACTCAAAACGTAAAGTCGGAAGAAACGCCACTAAGAATTTTTTCCCGGTGCGCTAGCTATTCTGCCAGCTCATCAGAAGAAATACTGCTAAGCATTTTTTCCGGCGCGCTAACGATTCTGCCGCTCACCGCCTTAGGATTGTTAGACTCATATTAAGAACAAAATGATATATAAAGTTTGTAATCATCAGATTACCAGAAACTAAAGCTTAATTCAATTCTTAAAGTGTGAGGATGCGATTGTTAGGAGATATGGTTGCTATTTCAAGCAGATCGAGCGACCACATGGAAGCACATACTTTTACTTCAAAACGATTGCATGACCATTTACTGTGTCATAAGGTACCATGAGATGATCAAAGCATGTTTCCATATTTTGGTTTAAACGCTTCCATATGTCGAGTTACGCGAAACTACATCTCTCTCTCTCTCTCTCTCTCTATCTATCTATCTATCTATCTATCTATCTCTATCTCTATCTCTTCCTTTCTTTCTCTCTTTCTCTGTTTCTCTTTCTCTCTTTGTTGCCACTCACATACACATACATGAACCAAAATCATTTATCACCCATCCTTAAATGCGCAACCACCTGCGCACGAACATACACAAATACTCACACATGCATACTCACACACACTCAAGCAAGCATACACACACACACAGACACACACACAAACGCATGTAGACATCCATTCCCTCATACAGAGAGACGCCCAACACGTTCCATATATAATAGAATAGGCAATGTTCATTAACTCCAAAGCTAGCAATCAAGCAGCGGTGTTGCTATTTATTTACTGATTAATGACTTCTGTCCATTCAGTGCGCACGTCCAGCATCCGGATTTACTGGGATGGGACGGAATTAGGCAAACGATCAATTCCAGTATCGCTCGAGAAGCAGCTACAAGTAACAAAAATAACGATGGTTGTTTCCCCTCGTTCTGGGTTCTATTCTGCTTTCATCGATTACAAAATAATCTCAGACATCCAATAGTGTAAAGAAAATATCTCCCAATCGATCGTTCCGAAACGGGAAGGCGAGCGTTTCTTTTGATTGAACTGTTTCAGTCTTCTGACGCTGTGAATTTTTGCTGCTGCTACTACTACTACTACTACTACCACTATAAGTAGTGGTGGTGGTGTTTGGTGGCATAGTAGTAGTAGTAGTAGTAGTAGTAGTAGTAGTAGTAGTAGTAGTAGTAGTAGTCCCTCTTCTTGATGATGATGTTACTACGGCTTACTTCTGCTGCTGCTGTTGTGTGCCCCGTAAAGGGGAGCCGTATCTATGGCCCGGTTTCTTCATGCAGTTGAAACCGCTTTTACTTCACTCACATCATCCATGGCATTGAAGAAAGCATGAACGTCCCACACATTTGACAAAAGAACAGTGGTTCAAGAAAAGAATAATTAATTGGTAGACAAATCTATGATTCTGAGGAAGTTCAACCATGTTTCGTGGTCTGCTACCACAACAGCTCCTTTATAGGATCCAGTTAGCTCAAGACATCATCAGGAGGAACCACGTCCGGTTTCGGCCCCTATTCCTCTACCGTTTTGACGTGTCGGGTCCCCCCTTTCGGAGGTGTCTTCAGCTCTGGTGTTGAGTGCATGTCTTCTTTCTTCTGTTCCCTGGCCTCTTCGATGCAGCGTCAAATAAATCTTTGAAAAATTATATATCATAAGCTCACAAATCGGTAGAGCCTGTACTCTAGAAATAGGGACGAGAGTCGCCAAGTAAACGTTTGTGCAATAAATGAGCTCTAAACGGACGGGCATGCTTGTCCCAGACAGCACCGTAACAGATTGTGTTATGTTGTTGAAATCCGGCATATATGTTTTGCGTTAGGTCTGTGCACTGTGAGATGTTTCGATGTAGTGGTCTGAATCGATATTGCGATTTACAGACGATAATGTATGGATCAATGATATCAACGATTTGCTTTCCTGAAATTTTTGAGAACGTGCATAGGTGAGAGATGTGTCGTCGAGCTTTACAGTTGCTATTATTTTGCCCAGCTATGGGCGGTGAGCTAGCAGAATCATTAGTACGCCAGGCAAAATGCTTAACGGCATTTCGTCCGTCTTTACGCTTTGAGTTCAAATTCCGCCAAAGATCAACTTTGCTTTAACAGCCTTTCGGAGTCGATAGAATAAATACCAGTTGAATATTGGGGTCGATGTAATCAACTTAACCCCTCCCACTAAATTGCTAGCCTTGTGCCAGAATTTGAAACCATTATTTTACCCAGTTTTAAGGTTGTGAGCTGGCAGAACTGTTAGCACGCTGGACGAAATGCTTAGAAGTATTTCGCCCGTCGCTACGTTCTGAGTTCAAATTCCGCCGAGGTCGACTTTACATTTCATCCTTTCGGGGTCGGTAAATTAAGTACCAGTTGAGTATTGGGGGTCAATGTAATTGACTATCCCCCTCCTCCAAATTTCAGGCCTTATGCCTATAATAGAAAGGATTATTATACCCAGTTTAAGGTAGAGAGCTACCAAAATCGTTAGCACGCTGGACAAAAAATTCTTAGCAGTATTTCTTCAAGCTTTGCGTTCTCAGTTCAAATTCTGCCGAGGTCGACTTTGATCTTTTTCCTTTCAAGGTCGATAAAATAAGTAACAGTTGATGACTAGAGTCGATATAATCGACATAAAAAGTTGCAGGGTCCTGTACCAAAATTTGAAGCCATTATTTTGCCAAGCTTCTAGATTCTAGAAATTTGACAATATCTGTACGAATAGCCATAGATTTCAGTAAGTGCAGTGATCTTTTTTTCTCCTTTCTTTTTCGAGTGTCTAGCGGGGAAAAGGAGGTTAAAATCGTGACTTAGTGGAATTCGAGTATTTTCAATTTTGTGTGGTTTTGATGGTTGACTTCTGAGAACTATCTAAGAAAGGCATTTGATTGATACTGCAATGTAAATACATTATTTGATGTTGTTATTGTGACATGAGGTGTGGTGTGATCCTTGATGTCTATTTTGATGCTGCTTATTACTTTTTATAGTTCTTTTTTATTGTTAGTACTCTGATTTAAGTCGAATACAACAGTTTTCCCGGAGGTGTTTTTTGTATGGTATTTTTTTCTTTCTTTAGCTGATTGATGCAGTGTTTTATTTCGGTTATGTGTAGCATGAATGTGTTGTGATTGAGATTGTCTCTAGTTTTTAAGAGATTTGCTATTTCTGGCGTTTATTTCAGATAGTATCTTTTATGTTGCTTTATGGAATATGTCTTTTGGCTGCGATAACAGTCGATGTCTTTGTTGATGATTGGGACATTGTTGACTTCCGAAAATCTTGGTTCTGTTTTCTTTTTTTTTTTTTCAATATAACTTATTCTAGTGTGTTTTTTTTCCCAGGACAGTGAAAGGGATTTTGCTTTCTTCATTGAGTCTGCTTTGATAATTGTTAAGCGGGTCGAGAAAATCTGGGGAACTGTTTGCCATGCGGTTGTGTTAGCTTGGTGTATGAAGTAAAAATATTATGTCTGACGAAATGTTGGTGGTATTGGATTGATGAGGTATCAGTGGTTTATTTAGGATTCCAAGGGAATTTTGTTGTAAATTTATTGTGTAATGTTTCTTGCTGTCTGTACCATTTGAAAATGAGGAGGTACTGATGGCTCTGAGATTTTCCTCAATGGTGGTGCTTATGAGAGTGTTAAGGTGTCGTAGTTGTGGTGTGTAAACTTCCAAGATATAAGTGAGAGCAATCGTTTTCTCTCTCTCTCTCTCTCTCTCTCTCTCTCTCTTTATCTCTCTTTATCTCTCTCTCTCTCTTTCTCTCTCTCTCTCTCTCCCTCTCTTCGAGTGTTATGCCAACAGGCAACAACGATTTGGACTTCCATGCCTTCCCACTCACAACTTAGCCAGAAGATAACACCATCGAACATCTTCTTTGTCTTCATTGCCTCCTTCCTTTTAGTTTCTAGTGTCATCGAACACTCAAGAGTTTTTTTCTTCTCGTACTGTCTCCTATGAAGTGGTCCTGTTATCTCCTTATGTTGTTGAGAAGCTGTCTGGTGGTCTTTTCTCATCTAAGGAGTCGACATTTGTCACTCTACTTGCATAGGATACTCTCAATATTCTTCTAAGGAACCACATCTCGGTAGCATTGCTAAGCTTTGGCACTAGCTTGTTGATGTTCAGACTCACACAACTATAATGGCTTTGGTCCACAGCTTCTTCCCTAACCCAACCTCCCAACCCGGCTCGTTCCCCTGCTCTCGCCCACGCTTTCATACTTGCCCTTACCTCTCCAACACCACCCTCCTCACAGGCACCCATCATCGACCTTATCATATCACTGACTCTTTCACCTGCTCTCTCTGTCCTTCTCTATACATCGGTCAAACGAGACGCCGCTTGGCTGACCGGTTCGCGGAACACCTCCGAGACATCCGACTCGGCAACGACACCCCGGTCTCGTACCATTTCCGTTCTACCGGTCACTTTTTACAACTGTCTGTGTTCGGATTGTCCTTGCACCGGGGTTATCCGGACTCCCATCTTCGCCGTGAGCAGGAATTAATTTTCTCTCTTCGCTTCTTTGCACCATATGGGCTCAACTCTCCTACCCTCTTCATCTAACCCTCCTCCTCTCTCCTCTCTTCCTCTCACACCTACTTCCTCCCACCCACCTCTCCTCTCTTGCTCTGGCACCTACCTCCTCTCTTCACTCCTACCCACCTTCTCCCTTCCACCCTCTCCCTTCATTGTCACCTCCTCCCTCATTACCCCACCCCTACACATTCCAACCCCACAATCCCTATGCATCCCATCCTACCCCCACCCCATCGTTTAGACCGCCACCCTTGCTTCCCCCACTCTCGCCTCCTCTACACTCCAACACCACCACACCCTACACCACCACACCACACACTTCCACACCACACACTTCCACACCACCCCGCACACACTAGCACTGACCACTTCCTAGCACCTACACCATCATCCACACACCTACACATGCACACACGCACACGTCAATGTCATCAGTCCCCTTCCACACGCACATACGCACTCTTACGCACGCGCACCTTAATTATTTCCCCCTTCTTCCTAGCTCTCCTGTGTGACCCCTCTGTCCGGCACCCGCCATGACAGATCGCTAGCCACTAAACCTTTTTCTATTTTCTCTCCCTGTTTATTTCTGTGTTCCTTTCTGTAGAAGAGCGTAGGCTCGAAACGTAAAAGACTTTCTCACTTCCCAAGCGTTAAAGTAATACATCTGTTTGTTGTTTACACACCTGTCTTCGTCTTTTGTTTTGTTTTTTTGTAAATTCTTGCTATATATATATATATATATATATATAATCATCCAAAATTCTGACTACCTCCTTTTTCTTAATGTGTGTGTGTGTGTGTGTGTGTGTGTGTGTGTGTGTGTGTGTGTGTGTGTGTGTGTGTGTGTGTGTGTGTGTGTGTGTGTGTGTGAGAGAGTGTCCCTAGGACTCTTTTTCTCACTATTATTGGCGGTCGCTTACTTGACAATATATGTTTGATCTCACTATAAGCAGCTTTGACTTATTTCATCTTTGACTTAATTCCTTTGAAGTTTTTCCTATCTGATGCAATGATGCTTCCCAAATATTTAAAACAACCGGCTTGTTTTAAGATTCTTCCATTCTTATGTTGTTAATTGATGTTATTTCCTTTAAAACTGTCCTTGTTATCTTTTGTTTTTTCTTGTCTTTGTTTTTTTTTCCTTTGTTTTTGTATTGTTTTTGTTGCAGTTACTCTTCTACTTTTTTACTTGTTTCAGTTATTTGACTGCGAGCATGCTGGAGCACCGCCTTTAGTCGAACGAATCGACCCCAGGACTTATTCTTTGTAATCCTAGTACTTATTCTAACGGTCTCCTTTGCCGAACCGTTAAATTACGGGGGCAAACACACAAACATATACATATATATATATATATATATATATATATATATATATATATATATATATATATATATACGACAGGCTTCTTTCAGTTTCCATCTACCAAATCTACTCACAATTCTGCAAAGGTGGCAAGAACACTTTGATGAACTCTTGAATCAGCAGTCTATAGTTAGTGAGGATGTTCTCAATCGCATCCCTGAATTACCTGTGAGAGCAGCACTTGCAGAGCCACCTATGTTGGAAGAAGTCGCAGTGGCTGTCTCAAGGATGAATAATGGGAGGTCTCCGGGTATGGATGGCATTCATGCAGAGTTGTTGCAGCATGGTGGTGAGAAACTTCTACAGCAACTTCACTCCTTGTTTGGCAGAATATGGGATAGTGAATCTGTACCTGAAGACTGGAGAGATACAGTAATGGTGGTCTTATATAAGGGAAAGGGTAACAGGAATGATTGTGGTAACTACAGGGGAATATCATTGCTTTCTGTCGTAGGAAAGGTTTTATGCAGGGTACTTCTGGACCGTCTGCTGAAACACGTTGCAGATTGTGTTCTTCCGGAAAGTCAATCTGGTTTTCGTGTGGGACGCGGCACTGCTGATGTGATCTCAGCTAGACAGCTTCAGGAAAAGTGTGTGGAACAGGGTCTCGATTTATATCAGGTTTTTGTCGATCTGACAAAGGCCTTTGATACAGTTAAGATATGTGCCCAGTTTTCACTATAGTGGGATTGCACCTAAAACCACATAGTATCAAATCGAACTTCTTGACCATACAGCCACGCTTGCGAATTTATATGTTAATTATATAAATGGTTGTCATTTTGAAAACCTGCATTTTTAGTGAATGTCGTTTCACATTAGTATATGAAAGTCATTCGTGATATCAGTACATAAAATGTTTTATATGTGTGATTAGATGTCTATTATTGAAGGCTATCTTTTTCATTTGATTTTGGAAGAATTTAGACTACAGTGAGTTCTGTGTCGCGACTGTAAGAGTGTTTCCTGAATTATTGCCGTTAATATTGTAGTACAGAATTTTTAGATATTTTGCCGCATATATATAAAGTCTATTTTGAGTCTGAAACGTTTATTTTTTAAAGTATTCCATATGGATTTGTACCATTGGTGAGAGATTTTATCAGAAGTGAGATTTTTTTTTTTTTTTTTTTTTGTCGTTGACGGTAAGGAGGAGTTATAGGTGACGGTGGTGTGTATATCTTGTTTAGTCCGAATCGAACAGAGTTATGAGTAAAAATGTACTAGCAGTGGCCATCTCTATCTTTTTTGTATATTGAGGATTACAATGTTCAATGTGTTCTGTCGTTCCTTAAAATGATGGGTGATTTGAGGTGAGATTTGGTTAATATTTCACACAGTTCGCCTGGGACTGCGTACAAGTTTTTTCGTTAGCAATTAAACTGAAGCGTTATTATTTGTATGTGTTGTTATTCAGTTAATTCGCCTCAAGCGAAATTCAGATTCGAGACTATATGCAAGCGAACATTGAATGTCATTACTTACACAAACCCGCTAGCAGAACAAATATTTTCATGTGAAATAAGCTCATGAGATTACAACGAATCTAAGATTATTGCCTTGACGTTTGTTAAATTAAATTCGTACTTTTACATCCGGTTCATTATCAATTACTCTATCAATCATGTGATAGAGAAGCCAGCATTCTTGCTCCTCGTTTATTGATCTTTTTTCCTTCTTTTCATTCTTTCTCTCTCTCTCTCTCTCTATATATATATATATATATATATATATATATGTGTGTGTGTGTGTGTATATATATATCTGTCTATTTATATCTATGTCTATCTCTCTCTTCCCCTCTCTAATCTTTTATATTTCATTTGCTCATTGCCTTCTACTTTGTTTTTCCTCTTTTCCCTTTATATTCTCTTTTTTGAATTAGCTTCGACTTTTCTATCTTTCTTTCCCATGTTTTTTGTTTCACTTTTTTTCTTTACTTATTTACTTTCCTAGAAGACAGACGTTAAAGAGGGAATTTGATAGAGAGAATAAGAATTGGATTGGAGTGAGAAAAATATAAGGGGAAAAATGAAGGGAGAAGTTTGCTTCCCAATCACATGGTTCTGGGTTCAGTCCTACTGCGAGGCACCATGAGCAACTGTTGTCTACTATAGTACCGATCCAACCAAAGCCTTGTGAATGGATTTGATATACAGAAACTGAAATAAGCCCGTCGTGTATGTGTGTATATATGTGAGTGAGTATGTGTATGTATCTACGTGTGTGTCTTTTGTGCTTGAATCTACTTACTTTTATGGCATCGTTATAGTAAAGAATTGCTATATCAAAGATCTTTTTATTAAAGGACAGATTCGAAATCCTTATGTTGATTAGGATTTTAAATACTATTTTTAGGTGGTATGAAACTATGTTTTATATAAGCATTTCATTTGACTTTCTAAACGGTTTCTATGAGATAGTGCATAAATCTAGAGCAACATCCAGTAAATTATGATTAAATTTGTCTTTATAGTGATTTTAATACTGAAAGATTTGAATACTTGGATAATTTCCTTCCTTAGCTTTGTATTTCTGTATTATACCTTCATCTCCGCACAGGCCGAGTTCTATTCAGGTGAACTTTAACCTATGGTATCTAGAATATATAATCCTATAAGATTGCATATACCAACGCTATCAAAATATTATAGTCTTTGGTGCAGCATGTTCTACCGAAAAATTCCCAACCCCGGTATACGATAAGTGTTACGTAGAGTAACAAAACCGCCCTAAGTTTAACAGTTAAGCACTTCCCCACTAGCTACAGATATGGGAAACTGTGCAACAAACATAACCCAAAGATGAATTTTAGCTGCACTGTTCACATGAAGCAAATTATATCTCATAAACCTACTCCAGCCACTGAGGCCGATTATTCATACCGGAACATCAGAACATTTTACAGAGCCCAATATATATAAGGTGGGTGTTAAATCAACAAACCCGAACCTTGGGACCATCCTAATGTGCTTTATTGGTATAGTAGAAGGAACATTCAAAAATAGTTTTTTTAATCATACGTCTTCTTTCAGAAACATCAATAAGCGAAATACAGTAAGGCTCTGGAGTTACTTCTGATAAACTACCAACAGTAACATCAGCTGCAGAATTGTTTAAAGATATAGTTGCTTATATAAGCTGCAGCCAAATATGTGGCCTGTGCAGTACACAGGAAAAAAATACTGGTTATCTTTATCAATCTGGAACTTTCGTTCTTTCTTTCGAATATATGTTAACAAACAGTCATAAGCACTCTTGATAAGTCTCATTTAAGTTCACAATAATTTCATAGGCTCATTAGTTTTTATCACAAGATTAATAATGTAGCTAGATACATTGTTCAAGAAAAAGAAGACGAGATGATCACAGTTGAAATACTTTTGGTCATAAATCACTTCGACCAGATCTAAGCCAGGGTAAAATAACAACTCAGCTCAATGCATTTACAATAAAAACGATATCAAACTCGTCTCAAACGAAAGTGAAATTAACAGAATTAGGATTAAACAAAATAGAATTATAATTAGAATATATACTATGCAGGACTGGATTTAGGCAGAATCTAAACAAGCTGTACGGTCTCACAATCTGAAACGGGCCTCTCAAAATCTCGCCTTTTCGTTTATTGGATATAATTTTACTACAATATATTGGAGTGATGACTTAACTCACTTAATCTAATTATCAACAATTAACAAATTAGCCGTAATTATTGGAAATAAATCATTATTTACACAGGTTTTGTAGGATTTCGTTATTTTAAAATTATGCTAAAATATCAAGTATTACCTTTCTTTTTGTTTTCTTACTTAGATTCGACATTAGTCTTTTTTGTTTTACCTATGATTGTATTATTTATTATATTTATGTGATATTTGCTCTTATGTAAAAAAAAAATTTTAACTTTTACATCCAATTAATAATTTTAGAAATTGATATAAATAGATCTTATCTTTTATGAATTTTTTTATCAGTTAATCACGTTTGAAAATTACATTTCATTCTCAGACAATTACAAGTTTACAAAAGTACTTTTTCTCTTAAGAATTAAATACATTCAATAATTTTATGACTGACGGGCAACGACTTTCCAGTATTAATTTTTGACTGATGAATAACTTGAAATCTAATAGTGAAAGGTATATTTTTAAAGTTAAAACATTAACATTACACTCGTTTCCGCCCCGCTCACAAGGATGTGTTGTGTATCCTGGAGACATTGAATGAGTTGGCAGAATCGTTAGGATGTCGGAAAAGTGCTTTGCGGTATTTGTTTCAGTTCTTTACGCTCTGAGTTCCAATCCTACTGAGGTCAAATTTGTCTTTCATCCTCTAGGGGTCGATAATATAAAGTACTTGTCAAGTACTGGTGTTAGTGAAATCGATGAACCCTTTCCGTTAAAATTGCTGATCTTATGCCGAAATCAGAAACCAATATCTGGGTAGCATTCTAATTGTTAAATGCGATGAAGTAGCAGAGTTATCAGAGCGACAGTTAGATTTGCTTTACGGTATTTGCTCCGACTTTCTTCGTCCTCAGATCAAGTCCTACCCAATTCAATTTCTATTTTTGCCTAGTCAATGAATAAATAAAACCAATCCAGAGCGAACGACTGATGGAATTGTTTACAGCGATGAATGGAATGCTTTTCAATATCTCTTCCAGTCAACTCTTCGAACCATGACAGCAACGCCCGCGGCGACACTTGTAGCGAACTATGTTGTCCTCGCCTTTCTCCTAGATATCCTAAGTGGCGTAGAGAGAAGAGACCTGCATGCATGTGTAACTACTAGTCTTCCAGAAAAACCTTGCTCAGACATACGCTTCAGAAACTTTTCGGTTGCTATTACTTAGATCGCCAGTGACAAGCGACAAATCCATTCATTCTCTACAGACAATCGCTAATTAAAGTCCCTACAGAAATCCATAGCTCAAAGCAAGAGAAAAAAATCTTCCTTAGCTATTATCCAAAAACCCATTCGATATTAAAGTACCCTTCAGACATCTAAGATTGAAAAACATATGTATTGCTCATAAAATTGTTTCATATAACTGTATATTCAAAAAGATATCAATTGGACCAATTGTTATCAAGAAATAAAGAAATGTAACATTATGAATAGTACAAGAACAAAAATAATTGAAGAACGAAAGAATTTTATTCAAAACGTTTTGACTTCAGGTTTGAGAAAAATAATGATGCTTCATTTTTTTGATATAACATCAAAATCAGGATGTTTTTAATGTCAGAGTAACTTATGTGTTTTCAAAGTTCAACTGATTTTATTTCTTTAATTTTTTAATTAGATTTAAAAGCATTATTAATGAAAAAACAAAATAGTTGACAAGAATTATTATGGATCAATTTATTATTTCCCAAAAATTAATATGGATCAATTTATTATTTCACAAAAATTAATATGGATCAATTTCCAAGCCAAAAAGGATTACTATGAATCAATTTTCCAGTTCACAAGCATGAGTATCGAAGGAAAAAGTCAAAGATGCTGACATACAAATAGCACATAAACAAAATTGATTACTTAAAAAAGCTGAAGAATGTCATTTAGACTTTAGGAAAATGATGCTGTTTCGTTTTTAATATAACATCAAACTTCAGGGTTTGTTGATATTAAAGCAACTTGGATGCTAGTTGCAGGAGTCAATTGATTTCTGGTCTTTGTGTTCAATTTCTCAAGTGCAGAAAATCTTATTTTAACAAAAGTAGGTTGTTTCAAAAAGCAACAGTATTTTTGTCGCTTCTACGTGTGCATTTTTGAAGCCCTTTGTACTTTTTGACGACCAAAAATAGAACACCCTTGTTCTCAAGTTCCATTAATGCTTTACTATTGGTGCTGAGTACAAGAGGTGCTCTGTAAATCATTCAAAGCTCGACAGGTACGTCAACAATGTTACAGTAAAGGGGATTTATAACCCAACTGACAGTATGCACTACCACCAACTGCTTTTATTTTTATTCTACCCCATTTGAATAATTCACATGTTGTTCCCCAATCCCTGGCTCATGGCTCCAGCTTGTTTAAATCAAGTCCTGGCAGTGCGGTATTTGTTTCTAACCAGGCTTAAATCCGTTTCTTTTTTTTTTTTAATTCAACAACCGAAAACATTGCAGTTGATTAATTGAACAAGAGAATATTACTGATATTTAACAACTTGAAAAGTCAAAACTAAATCTTTGCTGCATTTAAAGTTAAAATAGTAAAACACTGAACTAAATATAGAGTAAAACGTATAAGCTATTGCTTTACTTTATGCAACATTTTTATTAATAGAAAGTTTTCTAGTTTTTCTCTCTCTTTCTCCTCAAGAATTATGTTTTCTTCGAGACTATTATTTATTTTGAAAGCTATTGCGTAGAATGAAATTTTAAAAAAAAACAGAATTGAGTGTTACACGAGGTATCTGCTTGTTATGGAAAGCAGAAAGAACTTTCAACAACCGCAACAATCAATAATAATGCTTCTTTGGCGCGTCATCGATCGCTGTTCCGTGATGATTTTTTTCGCAATGGTTGTCTCTCCTTTTGTTGATGAGTCCTACCCACATCCAGTTTCTCCGTTTTACATTTGTAAGAACATCGTCTGCTTTCGTTCGTTTTCTTACCCGTTTGTTTGTCTTTTTGTCTTTAATGTTATGCTAAACATTGATCGCACATTTCGTGTTGGTACACTGCCAGTTTTCTCTCCATCGCTGTTGTTAGGGTCCACGTTTCTAATCTGTAAAGACTGCTGGTGTTATGCATTAGTTTAGAATTTTTTCTTTTAAGGCGAACTTGTCGGTTTGATTTCTTAACACTGCAGTGCTTGTTGAAAGAAACCCAGCCTAACATTAATCTCCCCTTTATTTCTTTCTTTTGGTCTTTTTCTTTCACATCTATTTTTTATCCTAAATACATGTAGTTTTCTACTTGTTCTATTTCGCTCTCCTCTACGGTAGCCACTTTTAGTGACGCATCATCATTTATCCTACGGAAACACTGGATAATGCGATCCTAAGTTCATTGTGTCTGAAAGCTGGAACTGTCGTCTTTGGTTATAAATTTATTTGGTTGGTGCTGAACTGGGGCTAAACAACAATGAAACTACTTATTGTATTATAGTGAAAGTGGCTGATCAGTCCGTAGACATTAGTACACTTAATGCAATATTCAGAGTCGTTTTGACAATGTGAAAAAGGCCGGATTTTCGAACAACTGGTCCAATCCCTGCAATCATTTTACAAATAACTAGTTGCCAGCATTGCGTAACAAAACATATTGGTAATGATATAATATCAGGTAACACCGATGTCTCTATATTGTATAATAGTTATTTTTTAATGACTGTTGCCGGCGAGAGCTGCCTTAAAACAAGCTGTCTGCTTTGATATCTGTAATTTCAGTTTTATCGAACAACTCATTTTGAATATTACCCAATGGAAGTGGTAAGGCTTCTGCAGTAAACTATGCAAGGTAGTGAACTGGTAGACTGTCGTTAGAATGTTGGATAGAACGCCTTGCGACATTTGTTCCCGTTCTCTACACACTGAGTTCAAATCCCACTGAGGCCAATTTTATTTTCATCTCTTCGGTGTCGATAAACTATCAGATACTAAAGTAGATTTTCTTAATCTTTCTCTGTCATACTCTCTCTCTCTCTTTCTCTCTCTCTCTATCTCTCTCTCTCTCTCTCTCTCTCTCTCTCCGAACCGGTTTCATGAGAGACCAACAAAAAATATCATTCTCATGGTGAGCTCCACCGATCATTCCTTCAAACTTCTGGGAAAACAACAAGAAAGAAAGAATAAACTTGAAAATTTATCACATCAAGTCCTGGAATTCATTTGAATTATCATACAAATTGACTATTCTTTTTCGCAAAATACGTGTTTTTGTACCTATCTAGTTTAGAAAATCCCTAGAGAAAGACTTGCAATGAACTCTAGAGTAGGAATTGGATTTCAAAACAAGTTTGTTCATGCAAAGTAAAAGCAAAATAAATAAATATGTATTTTTTCGTAAAAAAGTTCACTCATTTGTAAGAGATCAAAATTTTTATCGTCTTTAATTTATTTAAGTGGTCAACTTTTTTTTCGTGAAATAAAAATTATTTGTATTATTTTTTATGTTTAATGGTATTTCAGTAGGATGTTTTTTTAACATAATTGACATCTTTATGACAAAAGATGATAGCAACAGTTTTCTCTTCACTATAGGACATCAGCAGAATATAAATTGTCTTTTGATTGAATATTTCGTCTTTCTCCTTTCTCTCTCTCTCTCTCTCTCTCTCTCTCTCTCTCTCTCTCTCTCTCTCTCTCTCTCTCTCTCTCTCTTTTACATGATTACTTTGCAGTTATTTTTCAAAATAACATATGCAAGACTATGTACATATATACGTGCTGATATGCGCGCGCGTGTGTAAGAGAGAGATAGAATACCTCAAACAAAATAAGAACTCGATAAATATGTAAAGATCGTTTTACAGCTACTGGAAATTCACAGAGTAACTAGAAATTTCATCAAAAGTTCTGATTGTGAGACTTTTATATGTGTTTTGTTTGTTTTTTGTTATGTTTTTTTTTGTTTGTTTTTTACTATGGAGGCTGCATTTGACTCGAAATATGATGTACTTCATTTATTGAGTGATTTTTTTTTATCTTTATATGCTTTTATTAAATGATAATTTTCAATTTGAACATATGGGAGTGTGAACTGGGAGACTGATTACCGTATGTGGAGGTGAGTGTCTGCTTTGGGGATTAAAAAGAATAATTATTTAGAATAAATTGGAGAGAGTGAACTGTCAGTTTGAGATGTTTCGTGTGAATGGGTGCAACCAAGAATCAATTGAGCTAGCATTGAATTTCGTTTGTACGAGTGATATTAATAATGTATGGAGAATTCTATATATAGTCGATATTTTTCTATATAGACAGGTGGGTTTTCAAGTGGATAAGCTCTTTTGTGAAGAAAGGTAATGTTTACTTCCGAAATTAAAATTTTTTGAGCAGATATATTCGGTTGCAGAAATAAGAATTAAGTGTTGGAAGGCGAGAGAAAGGTGAGGGTTACGGCTTAAGTAGAGTTGTAATAGATAGCGGGAGGGATAGTGAGACAAGGGAAGGTTTGTATGTATAACAAGAGGTAAACATACAATGGCTGATGTACATATATGCGCGCGTGCTTGTGTATGTGTGTATATATATACAGATGCATACACAAATACATTGATATCTGTTGATGCTCATACATAATAATCAAATGTAATAGACATACATACATACATACATACATACATACATACATATACTCTTTTACTCTTTTACTCTTTTACTTGTTTCAGTCATTTGACTGCGGCCATGCTGGAGCACCGCCTTTTAGTCGAGCAAATCGACCCCAGGACTTATTCTTTGGAAGCCTAGTACTTATTCTATCGATCTCTTTTGCCGAACCGCTATATATATATATATATATATATATATATATATATATATATATATATATATATATATATATATATATATATATATATATATATATATAAGGGAAAATTAACTGGATTAAGGCAAATTAAATCAATGCTTCATGATATCAGTTCTGGAAGTTCAAATGTTTTTCTAACAAAAATCACATGGTACTGAAATTCCATTTTCTTCAGAACGAAACAAAATTTCAACACCTTGTGATTTTTGCAAGTAAATCATATGAACGTTTTCATATTATTGAAGCATCAATAAATCTTCCTTTTAAGCGATTGAAACCGGTAGCATATTTTAATAAGAATGTAAATACTTTCTTTTATCTATGATAAAGTTCTCAAAGCATTTTCTTCTTGTTGTCTTATACATATAGAAGGAGCAGGGTGACGGTTAATATATGTTGGAATCAGAAGAGAAACACCGAAATTGATAAGTAGATACTGGAGTTTGGTAAAAAAAATAATAAAAGTTACATATTAGTCCATGGATGCCGAAAAGTATGACGTTTCCACGCATGCACTAGCGAGCGAGAGAAAGAAAGAGACATAACAACAGTTTAAGTAGATGGATAAATTTCAAAACAGGGAGGTAAAGGATTTATAGTGTGTGTGTGTGTGTGTGTGTGTGTGTGTGTGTGTGTGTGTGTGTGTGTGTGTGTGTGTGTGTGTGTGTGGTTGTGCATGCGTGTGTTTGTGTGTGTATACTTGCGCGTCTATGTGTTTATGTGAGTTTGTATGTTTATATACGCACATGTACTTATGTATTTTTATGTATTACATATATACTTCCAGTGACCTAGCGTATAAAAATTTAGTCCAAAGACTATGAATCACTCACAAGATACAGTGTATATTTAAACACATAAGAGGAATCCACTTATGAGATTCCTTACGCTAGAAAGAACGGCAAGGTTCTAGAGCCACAAAATTAGGGATAAAATCCCGAAAGGAACGAAATGGAAAAATAAAAACTTTTACCATCTATTTTCCTGGACCAATCGGTTTCTGACTTTAGTTTAGCATATAAGATAATGGTACTACTAAAGCAGCGTGGTCCCGAACGCGCAGTCGCGCGTCTGCGCTAGCTAGTCGTGAGTGGTCGATCCTACAAAAAGTGCGCGTGTGCGCGCGTGCAAATGAATACGCGTTTAGGGTTAGGGTTAGGGATAGGGTTAGGGTTAGGGATAGGGTAAGGGATAGGGTTAGGGTTAGGGATAGGGTTAGGGTTAGGGATAGGGTTAGGGTTAGGGATAGGGTTAGGGTTAGGGTTAGGATCGACCACTCACGACTAGCTAGCGCGGGCGCACGACTGCGCGGCTGTGCGTTCGGGACCACGCTGCTTTAGTAGTACCTAAGATAATTTGGTAGGTGAAGTCGTTTTCAACAGATACACCTTAGATTAAAATATATAAACACAATGCAATCAATTATATGCTTCCCGTTTATACATCCTAACTTTCTCAAATCTACTGCGCAGGCGCAGCTCCTCGCCGATATGATTAAGTATTGTAAGTTTTTGGATAATTTTCGAATTTTATCAGTTGGTATTTTTTTATTGCCGTCGGTATTATAGAAAATACCATAGGAATCAGTGGCTGATTCTGCAAAATGGTAATGTGAAAATTATAAAATAATTAAAGTGGTTAGACGCAATTTAAAATCAAAAAGGGAATAATTCACCGTCACTAAAAGTGACCAGTGGTGAAGGGAGCAGCCTTTAAATTGTGTCTAGCCACCTTAATTGTTTTATAATTTTCACATTGCCTTTTTGTGGACTCAGCCACTGATTCCTATGGCATTTTCTATAATACTAATAGACGAAAGTTCAGCTTCACCACCCACAATGGAGAAAGCATTACTGATGAGTATTAAATTGCATACGAAATTAGCATGCTAATCTAATACACCTTGCTTACGGTGGGGAGGTTGTCTCCCCTTGTCAGTTCAAATAGAACTTTATGTGGCTAAAATATCTATGAGTCTTATTTCTAGCAATGCTGATGCTCGCTGCACCCTTGGTCACTTTTAGTGACAGTGAATTGTGTGTGTGTGTGTGTGTGTGTGTGTGTGTGTGTGTGTGTGTGTGTGTGTGTGTGTGTGTGTGTGTGTGTGTGTGTGTGTGGTGTTTTATTGACAGTGACAATCTGCACCGACTATTACTCAGAGTTTCATGTAAACAATCATCAGACAAGGTTGAGCTTTTGGAACAATACGATGGTTTATGAATTTATATAAATGTAATAGTGGCAATTATTTATTAATTCATCAAATAACCATTTAAAGCTAATTAGACAGGGATCATCACTTTTCAAAATTTCAGGAATCTGTAATCTACAGGAATTTTTATAAAAACGATTGACGAAAAATAAATAAACATTGAAAACTAGTCAAAGTCGAATATAAACCTGAAGAAATAATTCGCATATATATACATGGTATCATTCATAATAATTGCAGTGAGGTTGAAAAAAATGTCATTAGCAATTAAGAGTTTAAGAAAAATATGTTGTAAAAAAATATAAATCGAGACAAAGATGAACGAGTGTCACGAAATACAAGTAAATTATAAATAAATAATCAAATGCAGGGAAGAAAGAGAAAAAGTGAAAAAGAGGGAGAAAAGAGAGAGAAAAAAAGATGATAGCTAAGTTTGAAAAATACTATCAGTTACAACTGAAGGCATGTATAACTATAGATAAAAGAGAAATACACACGTCTGTGTGTGTGTGTGTGTGTGTGTGTGTACAGAGGAGAGGTAGCAGCGATTTCAAAGGATACATTTGACAGGGAAATTAGATAGACTTGATGGTAGGTTTCCTTTGCACTCTATTTGTAGGATGTGACAGAAACAAAAACAAAAAGCAAACTCTGGGTTAAAAAAAATAGAGACATCGAAAATAAATCGAACAAAATCCAACTTCGAAATATATAAGGATATAGAAATAGTGTTTGGGGATATGTTGATAAAATCAATCAAATTAATTCAAAGCTGGAGTGATAGTTTTAAAAAGGAGTAATAAAGTAATAAATTAAAATAAAATGTAATAAACATATTTATAAACTATGACCTTGTCAATGAAAGCTCATATAAAAAGCTAAAGGTAAATGTTAAAACTGGAAAAAATCGCATTAAAATTGGATGCGACAATGTCAGTTCAAAAATATAAAAAAATACATTAAACAAATTCGAAATAATAACAAAAAGCTGTAAAACACATGCGATAGTGCGTAATGGGTATATACATTAATCGATCTGTGGTGAAGGCTTCGAAATCAAAAACTTCGAAGAATGTCTACAACTGTTCCATAGTTCAGATTTTCGACTCAGGATCGAATTGTCTTGAAACAGAATAAAATATTTCTCGTTTAAGTATAACAAACATTTCACAGGATGGCGGTAGGATCCATCCATACATGTGTGGGCTTGTTCTTTCCAAGATTGACCAGTGTATCTTGTAAAGGGAAAAACCAGCTTCTTTTAATTGCCATACATGTTTGGATAAACACGTTGAGGGCCTGTTATCTGGGCATTCAAAGGAATTTTATGTAGGTAAAACTTCGTATTGAAACTGTTTTCCGTAACACCGGTGTAAATTTTACATGTAGGACTATTATCGACATGGACTTATACAACTCCGGTATACTCCTTTTATTGGATAATTACTATTAAGTGGACAGTTACTAGAGTCTTTACAGTTGCTCTTAGAATTGTCATCATATTCATTTGAAGTATCATGTTTACTCATATAATGCTGGTTAACAAAAGAAGCAAATCTGATTTTCAGGGTTCTTCTATTAAATAATCTATAATATTTATGCCTTCTGGGAAAATATTCAGGTACTAAACTTTAAAAGTTTTATCTACATTAGTTTTGACATGCATACTAAATTAATGTTGAACCACGATGCCTTTCTAATGCTACTCTTGCGAGATCTGGAGTTAATTTTATCGCTAAATCGTTTTTATCCAATAAATTCCAGTCATTTTCAAAATGAATAATCCCTGTCCAATCAGCTTTAAATGCTTATTTGATAAGTTATTTAAATAATTATCGCTGCTCTATTTATAAATATTTATAAGCCACAAAGTTTACTTCTGTCTGATGCTCGTTTTCGTGAAACTCAGGGTAACAGTTAGTGAAGTTTTTCAGCTTCCATAAAACCTTATTCGAGTGTTATTTTCTCCAGTTTATTTTGCACCTATGTGCTCGCATGTACATATGTGTGTGTGTGTATGTGAGTGTATGTATGTGCGTACGTACGTGCATGTGTGCATGCGTGTGTGTGTGTGTGTGTGTGTGTGTGTGTGTGTGTGTGTGTGTGTGTGTGTGTGTGTGTGTGTGTGTGTTGTGTGCGCGCGTGTGTGAAAGCACATGGCTTAGTGGTTAGGCTCACGATAGTAAAGTCGTGTGTTTGATTCCTGGTGCCGCGTTAGGCCCTCAAGCAAGTCACTTTATTTCACGTTGCTCCAGTCCATTCAGCTGGCAAAAATGAGTTGCGCTTGTAATTCAAAGAGCCAGCATTGTCACATTCTGTGTCATGCTGATTCGCCCTGAGAACTACCTTAAGGGGACGAGTGTTCGTGCAGTGCTCAGCCATATGACCTTAATTTTTCAAGCAAGTTTTTCCGTTGATCGGATCAGCTGGAACACTCGTCATCGTAACCGACGGAGTGCTAGTTAGGGGGGGGAAGCACAGTTTTTTTTATATATTTATTCATTCGAGTGGAGGCGCAATGACCCAGTGGTTAGGGCAGCGGACTCGCGGTCATAGGATCGTGGTTTCGATTCCCAGACCGGGCGTTGTGAGTGTTTATTGAGCGAAAACACCTAAAGCTCCACGAGGCTCCGGCAGGGGATGGTGGCGAACCCTGCTGTACTCTTTCACCACAACTTTCTCTCACTCTTTCTTCCTGTTTCCGTTGTACCTGTATTTCAAAGAGCCAGCTTTGTCACACTCTGTTACGCTGAATATTCCCGAGAACTACGTTAAGGGTACACGTGTCTGTGGAATGCTCAGCCACTTGGACGTTAATTTCACGAGCAGGCTGTTCCGTTGATCGGATAAACTGGAAGCGACGGAGTGCCAACAACAACAACAAATTTATTCATTCATTTTAAGCTGAGTCTTCACAATTCTGAGTTATCCTCATTACGAACAAACCTTAAAACATGCAGAAGTTTTATTTATTTTTTTATCGTTTGTAAATCCGAAAGCACAAACCCGGACACGCACTGTATATGTGTATGTGTATGTATATATAAATTTATGTATGTATAAATAAATATATTAGAAGTGGCTGTGTGGTAAGAAGTTTGCTTTCCAACCACATGGTTCCGCATTCAGTCCCATTGCGTGGTACCTTGGACAAGTGTCTTCAACTATAGCCTTGACCCAACCAAAGCCTTGTGAGAGGATTTGGTTGACGCAAACTATGAGAAGCCCGCCGTGTGTGTGTGTTATTTCTTTACTACCCACAAGGGGCTACACACAGAGGGGTCAAACAAGGACAGACAAATGGATTAAGTCGATTATATCGACCCCAGTACGTAACTGGTACTTATTTAATCGACCCCGAAAGGATGAAAGGCAAAGTCGACCTCGGCGGTATTTGAACTCAGAACGTAGCGGCAGACAAAATACCGCTAAGCATTTCGCCCGGCGTGCTAACGATTCTGCCAGCTCGCCGCCGTATGTGTGTGTGTGTGTGTGTGTATGTGCGTGTATGTGTGTGTATGTGTGTGTGTGTGTACCCCCACCACCACTTGACAACCGCTGTTGGTGTATTTAAGGCCCCCATAACTTAGCAGTTCGGTAAAAAGAAACCGATAGAATAAGTACCAAGCATTAAACTGGAGTCAATTCATTCGACCAGGATTCTTCAAGATAGTGCCCTAGCATGCTGCAGTCTGAGGACTGAAACAAGTAAAAGAGTGTGTGTGTGTGTGTGTGTGTGTGTGTGTGTGTTTATAAATTTACATATTTCACAATTTGTTGACCATGGAAGAAAAAGTCGACCGCTACAGAAACTGAACGCAATATGTAAAGCCAGAAGAAATGTCGCTAAGCACATGGTCCGGTATGCGAAGGACTCTGCCAGCTCGCCGCCTTAACAAGAAATAAAATATCGATATTGCATGAGTCACCAATCTGAAATGAAATAGCTGTTAAATGAGTCACCACTTTAGATCAGTGATGTCACAACTAATTTGTAGCAGTAATAATAAACGGTGTTGATAGGTGTCCAGAAAGTTGTTACCCTTACTACACATTGATGATGCAGTTTTATGTACCTGATGAAATATTTAAGCTATATACAGGGTGCGATGGATAAATTGTCGTGATTTTATATTTTCAATTTCATGCATGCGCATTGTTTGGTTTTGGTCTTGTCGACTACACAGTATAATAGGGTCAGTTGGGCACCGTCTGTGAGAAAAATAGCGCCATGGCGCAATTCACTCCGCCAGGAATTTGGAAACGACATGTATTGCTTGGCATTCGCGCCGGAAGCTCGGAAACATGGGCACGTTCCTTACTCTGAGATGGGGTTTTCAGCATAGCTAGCTACAACTTGTTTCGCAAAGGCCGCAATAATCGTAGTGATGGTGGTGTGATGGTCTGCGTTCGTTCAAACCTTTCAGTAATTCCTTGCGTTGATTTGAACCAATTTTCTACTTGGAGTTGTTTACCGCCCCCCAAATTACCATCAGGACACACATCTTTGTGATATCCTCAGAAGTGCCGCCAGGAAAACAGCCACTTATGTTTTTATTGCCGGCGACTTCAATCACCCTGAGATTGATTGGGAAACCTTTCGTTGGCAGCAAAGTGCCAATGATTTCATTGAGCTAGTGCTGGACTCGAACTGGTTCCAAGTGGTCGACTCCCCAACAAGAGGTGACAAAACTTTGGATCTACCCCTGAAACGGTTGTTAGTGTTACTACTGAGGAACCTTTAGGCAACTCTGATCATGCTATGGTCATTGTCAATCTGTCCCTTATGGGCAGTAAAACAAAAACCACAGTCATCTCCAAACTGCTCGCTTTGACCGGAACAACGCAAACTGGAACTCTTGCTGCTCCGAGCTACAACGCCCAAACTGGTAGGAATTTTACGTCTCTGGAGATGTGAACACTATACTTCAGAACATCCTGAACTCAATATGGACAGCATGTGCAGCATCAGTATCACGTAAGCACAAAAATATCCCAAAATTCCAATTTAGGAGACTCTAGCAGTCAGATTTGCCTGGAAAGAACGTCGTAATGCTGAACGGGAATACAAACTACGGAAGCCTATATCAAGTACTTGGAGGAGATAGTGCTGCCCTGGGGTGACTGCTGGAAGACCCTATGTCTAGCAACAGGACTCTGCACAATGCCACACAAGCAAGTGAGCCCAGTCATGGTTGTCAGACAATTTCTGCAACCACATCACCCCTAACATCTGGCCACCTAACTTCGTGAAACCCCCTTGGTTATTATGTGTGGGGCGCAGTTGAGCGAGAGACCAATAAAACTCCTTGTAACACCAAAGATAAACCGAAGGCAAGGATTATGGCAGCATTCACCAACTTAAACAAGCAGACCGTTCAGAAGAACTGCAGGAGATTCCAAAGTCGTCTGGAAACCGTAGTTGAAGCCAACGGCGAATATATTGAATAAATTTACTCTTTAGTATTTCAAGATATTTTATATGTAATTTTGATAAATATATCTGTTAAAATGAGATGTCAATGTTATATTCATTTTTGCGTAATTTAACCGACAATTTATCCACCGCACCCTGTATAGTGTAGTACTTTTTGTTTCAAGTTATGTAAGTTATGTTACAGTACAATGTTTTTAAACCCGGCTCAACCTCGATCTATGACACGTATAATCAAAGGCTTTCTAGTCATAAGAATACAGTTTTCAGCTGTTTAGACACATAACTAGCAATATAATTCAACGTGTTCCTGAACTGTAGAAGGTTTGGCTGCTATTTCTAGCCAGTTGAGTGATCTCATAGAGCAGTAGTTCCCAACAGTGGTTCCCAATAGTGGTTCCCAACCCTTTTATCTAAATGGGTTTTCCCACGGACCCCTTTTAATATGCCAATCTTTATATATATATATATATATATATACTATATATAAAACAGAGATGTGTGTGTAATCGCTTTTCACGTGAAATCGACTTCACCAAATGCTTCCATACTTGTGATGCATGAATAATTTGACCTCGAATAAATGTTAGGCTCTTCATTTGATTTTTTTAATTAAAAATAAATAGTATTGCTTTATATTTAAGATTCACTTCTTTAAAAAGGTTCCTCAATGTCAACTTCCGGTATTGACGTAACAACGGCAAAAAGCTTCACTCTCTATTTTGTGTGTGAGTGTGTGTGTGAGTGTGTATGAGAGAGAGAGAGAGAAAGAGTAAATACTACATACACACCGCTCTCTCACTCTGTCTCACAAACATACACACGCACACACACACACACACACCCCTTGACTCACTCACACTCTGTCTCTTAGAAACACACACATACATAAATGTATACAAACATATTTACAAAGACACACGTGTGTATGCGCGCGCGCGTGAGTGCGTGCGTGGGGGGTTCCACAATCGCCATTTATTTCAATTACTCATGTGAGGATATTCACGTAAATCATTTTTTTCATTTAATCCCCATTTTAATTTTCGTAAAAGTTTCCAAGTACCAATGAGGTTTTTTGGCACATCTTCAATTTTCCCCATTCATGAGAGGCGCTCAGCCATCATTCATCTGAGAGTCCATCTACAGAATGTCCTCAAATTTCTATACAGCATATTTTGCCTTTTTTTCTTCAAGTATATAAGCAACAATTTCATTCCCGAGCAACGCCGGGTGCCTCTGCTAGTATATATATATATATATATATATATATATATGCAATTTTGAATTTAGTTCACGGACCCCACCAGTACTACCTTTGCAGACCATCTGGGGTCCGTGGACCAGGTGGTCTGCAAATGTAGTACTCGTAATTATGTAGTGTAGATGTATATAGTGCTGAAGTATAGTGGTGGTGTTGTTACTGTTGTTGAACTAGGGATTTATTAAGCTGTCATAGACCTGTTAGAAATAGCAAGTAAATCTCACCGAAATCACACTCTACTCTTCTTGAAAAAGAATGACGTTTAAACAACAAAGTCTTAGTATGCAAATAGATTAAATGGTCTCTGCTAGCGTGTCTTTGGTTATAGATCTTTGATACAATGTAATATACTGTAGTGAAGTGAAGGCAGAGAGCTGACAGAATAGTCAGTACGCCGGATAAATGCTTAGAAGCATTTCGTTCGTCTTTACGTTTTGAGTTCAAATTCCACCGTGGTCGACTTTACCTTTCATCCTTTCGGGGTCGATAAAATAAGAACCAGCTGACCTTGTGCCAAAATTGAAACCAACACCAGACAGAATGCTTAGCGACATTTCATCCTACTTTACGTTCTGAGTTCAAATTCCTTCGAAGTCGACTTTGCCTTTCATCCTTTCGATGTCGATAAAATAGGTACCAGTTGAGTATTGGGGTCGATGTAATTGATTTAACCCCTTCCCCGAAATCGCTAGCCTTCTACCAAAATTTGAACCCAATGTAGTGTAGTGAACTGTTATTATACGAGAATGAAATATAAAGTATCACTGTAGAGTACACTAATCTTTCCGTAACAACGATTTGTTCTTTTCAATGTGTGTACCTTGAATGCAGTGTCAGATAGAAGAAAAAGGCATTATGAGACTTCTACTCTAGATCCTGCTGCTCCTGGTGCTGTTGTTTTGCTGCTACTTCTCACAACTTCTTCCCTTTGTTGCAGGCTCGTCTTTAAAGCATCATAAACCTCTTCCTCGAGCAAGGCAGCGCACAGGGACCCCTATATAAAAATCACAGTATACATAGATAAATGTTGGGCCTGAGTTTGTGTGGTCCTCAAGTAACTGTCCAGTGTGCCGATGCTTCAAGACGGCTCTGCATGTATTGACTTCGCCGGTTGGAATCAAGGAACAGCCGGGGAAACATTTGTCAATTGTACCGTGTCTCAACCGTTACATCAGTGAACTGCTCTCTCTCTCTCTCTCTCTCTCTCTCTCTCTCTCTCTCTCTCTCTCTCTCTCTCTCGCTCTCTCTCTCTCTCCCTCCCTCTCCCTCTCTCTCTCTCACTCTCTCACTCATTCACTCACTCAACGTGGTACTTTGTTGTAGCCCAAAATATGGGTTGTTATTTAGTTTTAGTACAATCTTATTTCCTATGATCACGCGTTACCACAAGAAGGCGGATCCAGGTAGTTGTTCTCCTGCTACTGTTTGTGTGTCAAGTATGTGGGCGTGGACAATCAACTCAAAACTGCTGCTAATGTTACTATGGTTACTATTACAAGACAGCAACAGCGATGACAACTATTCAGTTGTATCAGACCTTCGCTAGATTTTTATTGTTGTTGTTTTTATTCTGTCATAAAGTCTAGGCCGTTGTGAGTTTTCAATTCCCAGTTAGGGCATTTCACTTCCTCTAGTTATGAATCTATACAGGTGAAGCGAAAAGAACACTATAACCTCCCTTGCATCTCCCGCCTTCATAAAAATCCCAGATTTGGCTTGGACGAAGGATGAGTTCTTTGAAATACCGATTTTTCTTTCTTTTATTTTTCTTTTTTTATTTTGATTCTCTCACACACATATTGTTATGAATATTTTTCACCTTTATTTTGAAGCTTCCAAGTTAAAGTATGCAATCTTGATTCGGTATCATGGAGCAAGCTTATACATATATGTGTGTGGGAGAGAGAGAGAGAGAGAGAGAGAGAGAGAGAGAGAGAGAGAGAGAGAGAGAGAGAGAGAGAGAGAGAGAGATACAATATTAGGGTCTGAAGAAACGCTGTAAAACTAAGCGTTATATGGACGTGAAACCCTGGGTAACTCCATAGACCGGCCATAATTATCCTTATCTAATTACTCTATTGCTCTATAAAAGAGTGTGCTTCTATTTCGGATTTATGATTTACTGACTATATATATCTATATATTATTCTTATATTTCCCTTTATACTTCCTGTATTTCTCCCTTTCCAAAATGACTTCTTATATTGAACTCTACTATTTCGTTCTATTTAACTCTCTCATATCGTCTCTGATGAGGGGATATATTTATATCTTGAAACAGATGTAAGACTACCCTTCTCTTTATAAAATGTCCTAAAAATTTCACACTACCTTGGTTTTGTTGTCTCATTTTATTTAACCTATATATATATATATATATATATATATATATATTTCTGGTGAAAGCCGGTATATGGGTTACTCTGGCCTATGACCTCTTTAAAATACTTTTAGAGAGGCCATAGGCCAACAGGTCATACGCCATAAAGTTTAACCCTTTATGGACGGGAAACCCGGGTAACCCCATAAACCGGCCTTCACCAGGAAAAAATATAGACTGCTCTACTTCTTGGAGTGTGCTTCTCCGGATTTATGTTTTTCTAAAAACGTATATATATATATATATATATATATATATATATGTTTTTATGTTCAGTTATAATAACAATTTCACATTAATCCGATGGGTAACTCTATATTTTTGTAGTCCGACGATGCCCGATACTTCGAAGTCACTGTCAAGAACATTCTTGTATAAGAGTAATAGACAGACAGACAGACAGACAGACAGACAGACAGACAGACAGAGCGACAGACAGACAGACAGACAGACAGACAGACAGATAGATAGATAGATAGATAGATAGATAGATAGATAGATAGATAGATAGATAGATAGATAGATAACTGTGAATGTGCGAGCGCGTGTGAGTGTGTTGCGAGTTGTATTGTGCTTGTAATTAAAGGCTCGGCTTTGTCATTAATTCTATTTAATTATTGCGTAAAAGGGTACAAATGTCTGCGAAATCCTTAGCCACGTACATTATAATTCAATGAGTAAGTAGTTTCATTGATCGACAACTAAAGATCGGTCCATTTGCTTTTAGTAAAAGAAAACCATGGAAAATAATGATGCTTTCCATCAGCCAAAAAAAAAAATACAGTTAATGAAATTCGTAAAAAGGAGAGGACAGTTGTTTCGCGCAAATGCTTCTTCGAAGAGATGTGTTTAAGTGAGTAATAATGGTTTCAATTTTTGGCACAAGGCCAGCAGTTTTGGGGAGGGGATAAGCCAATTATATCGATCCCAATGATCAGCTGGTACTTACAAGCGTGTGATATTAGTCAGTTGCGAGATGAGTTGGTTTATTGATAAAAAAAACAAACACACTGTATGTTATATTCAAGGGAAGTAACTTTTCAAGTTATGTAGTTGCGTCCCTTTTTATATCTTTTAATAGACCTCCACACAATATGACTTGGAACTTTGTTCGTTTGCCTTTTATTCTTTACTTGTTTCAGTCATTTGAGTGCGGCCAAGCTGGGACACCGCCTAGAAGGATTTAGTCAAACAGAACGCCCCCCCCAGTCCTTTTTTTTAAGACTAGTATTTATTGTATCGGTTCATTTGCCGAACTGCTATATTACCTGAGCGTAAGCAAGTCGACACCGGTTGCCAAGCGGTGGTGGAAAACACACTAAACACACACACACACACACACACATAGAGGTTTCTTAGGGAGGTTAATCGATTATATTGATCGTCAGTACTTGACTCATATTTTATTTTATCGACCTCTTGCTGTGATTTGAACCTAGAACGTAGAAAGGAAATACCGCGAAGCATTTTGTTTGACAATGCAACGATTCTGCCAAACTACCACCCTATCTATAATAATAATGTCTGTATATGTATATGAAATATGTACGTAGGTTTGTGGTTTATTTGATAAAATGAATAAATATGAATGAAAACACTTTCTGTTGTTTCCCCTGCCCTAAGAATTGAAGGCTATATATGTCAAAGAGAGCTGGGTTTGTCAGTTCCTGTTACAGTTGAGGATAGACGGAAGTATGAGATAATCTGCTTTTAGGTACCACTTTCAACCCTCTCTTTGATCACTCTGATCAATTTCAAGGTGACCACACCCGTTCACCGTCCAGGTAGAGCCAGAGGTGTCTCAGCCTCAGCGCGTACATGCGCATCATCAGCCAAGGCATCCCTAACCCACCCTTTAGCGGTTTCTGGCAGTAGATGGGGCGCCTCACAAGTGGTGGTTTCCCCTCCCACAAAAAACGGAAAAGGATCCGTTCCAACTTGTTCAGCCACAAACCGGGGAAAGGCACAACGGTTAGGCAGTAGGTTATCACAGATGCTATAAACACCCGCGCATCTTCCGCCCTCCCTAGCAAGGATAGCGACCTCCCAGACCAAGTTTGGGTTATAGCCGTCACCTTGCTCGGGGGTTCTTGTTTTTATAACTATCCAGAAGGATAGACATATCGTTGAGAACAATGGATTTCGTTGGTGGTACTTGTTATCTTAATTCTAGCTTTTGGTGAGATAGAAGAGGTTAGAAGGGTCAAGTGGTGAAGACATTATTTTGCTAAGATAAGGCGCCTGGCAAATGTAAACTGCTGTCACAGAAAAACTATTGTTTTACCGTGAGAAATGTGATGTTGAAGTGTTAATTTAAATTTGTCAATCTAGGATCGAATCTACATCATGCCTGCAAGATCCACTACATAGCCATAGTCAGAGAATTAGATAATATTTCATATAATAAAGTAAGTTAGTTCCAAAAGTGCGTCCATGTTTTAAGATGCTACTTGACACAAGTACTGGACTGATTCTTTATTTATCGACCCCCGAAAAGATAAAAGGCAAAATTGACCTCAGTGAAACTGGAACTCAGAGTGCAGAAAGCCGGAATAAATACCGCAAAACACTCTAACCAACGCTCAAACAATCCTGCCAACTTGCTACTTTTATGATGAATATCGGCTATGATGAACAGTGAAGTCAACATTGAGAGGTTACAATGACAAAACTAGTTCAACGTTTTACTATCTAAACCAGCAGTTCCCAGGGTTGCATGCGGTCCTCAAGTAGCCTTACTGCGGCTCTCAACGATCTTCCTTCTGTAAATATAAATTTTTCTTTGATTGACTTTTTGGGTTTTTTTGGTTTTTTGTTTTTTTGTTAATTGACAAACATTTATTTACATGAAAGAAAATTACCGGAGAACTTTCTTCAAATTCTTCTAGATCTCTCTGCTAAAACTATATTGAAACCATTTGTGGGGAAGAAAGAGAAGAAAATAATGCAGCACCAAGCGCTTCAACTGGTCGCGCATCACAAGGTTCAGCAGAACCTACTGAACCAAACCAGCATGTTCACAATATTACCATGAGCGACGGTGGGGCTAAGGCGTTGGAAAAGCCAAGCACCTTCACGACTATCACTTGACACATCGCTGAGCGAGCTCCTAACGATGACAAGAACTTCGTTGTTAGTGGCCCAGTCCCTCCGAACGTCTCAAACACCATAGGTTGGAAGAGATAGTTCATTGTTAGGTCCCGATACTTCAGGGTTTTATTCCGTTTGGCTACGGAAGCAGTGACCCTCCCATTTACTGCAGCATCCAGGTTGTGAGAGGGAGCAAAAGAGTCACAGACTGTGGCGTCCCAAATGAGGCACCTACTTCTAACCTAGGGACAGAGGCTAAGACCATCTGGTTTCTTTCCATCAGATCTGGATAACCCCGTTGGCTTCAGAACTGAGGGGATATTAATCCAAGTCAGGGCCCGCTTAATGGTTAGGTTTAGTTTGGTATGACGAGCGAAGCGACCAGCATTTAGGCGACAAGACAGACCGTGAAGACCTATGGAGTCGAAGGGTATACAACAGCAGCATCTCAGTCTCCTGCAGACGTCAGCACCCACTCTGAGTGCGATGACCACAGGCAGGGTATCAATCCCGAGAATTTTGCTCCAGCTGAAAGTAGGCGACACCTTGAAAATTGATCAGATTGATCAAGGAGAGGGTTGAAAGTGGTACCTGAAAGCAGATTATCTCATACTTCCGTCTATCCTCAACTGTAACAGGAACTGACAAACCCAGCTCTCGTTACTGTAATAGAGCTTCATCCATCTCCCTGTTAGAATTAGTCCATGTTTTTGTGCGGCCCCTAAAAAAAATCCAGGTTTTACATCTGGCCTGGATATTAAAAAGGCTGAGAACCACTAGTCTAAACCCTTAGCTATCAATATATAAGGAACCAATGAAGAGGAACCTATGCGCAGTCACTTACTCTTAGCCTGCTAGAAATAACAGCCAAATCTCTCTCGTAGTCACACCTCACTTAAAGGGAAAATGAAATAGACACTGTAAATAATGTGATTCTAGATATATTATGTCTGGAAAAGTAGGCGAGGTGGTCACGGTTGGAATAGCTTCCATTACAGGTCTGCCAGAGCTAGGCTGACATGAGGATAACAACAAACACACGGAGAGGATTATCTCGTAAGTACCCATGGACAGTAACTCTAAACAGATTAATATTAGCCAATAGAATGGTGTGTATCTAACACCGGTGGCAACCACTGTTTAAATATGGCAGACGTCGGTGCTAAAAAGTTAAATGTAAGTTTGTGAATATGTTTCAATATTAAATCCAGCATGATATTAGAGTTAATATTTACATCTTTTATCAAAGAAATAGATTTGGTAATATTCAGGAATGCTTTATAATTGTTTTACAAGAAGCCATTAGAATGATTTCTGTTTATATAATTTCGTGAGCCTCCTTGACAACGATAACTAATTTGTTGTTTATACTTTCCACGGCGCATTAACTGCAATATACTATTAGTTTTATGTTAATCGAAATGAATATTATTGTTATCGTTCTTATTTTCTGCCTTTAAACTCTGTCGGAGTCAATTTTAATTTTTATTTTTCCGGGCTAAATAAAATTTAATAGATATATCAACATCAACATCATCTTCATCATTAACAGCATCTTCATTATAATCATTATTGCAATTTTCTGGCAGTAGAGAAGAAATTGGAGTTGGGGTGTCTAATACTACAAGTTAATACACAAATTTGTATAACCATCCAACTATATTAATAAAGTAATATTTTTTTAAGTACAACAGTTGTTCAGTCACTTCTCTTAATATGTAAATTAAGGTGACTGAGATTGCCATCATCTTAAATTACGTATTCGGGAAGCCATGGCTAAATATGAATGTCAAAACTTCCCGTTTCCCCTTCCCTAGGCGTTTTAGGGTCATTATCTTTTGTCTTTTACTTGTTCCAATCATTGGGCTGCAGCTATGCCTATAAAAGGTTCTAGTCGAAGGAATTGACTCCAGTACTTGTTTTTTTGAGTTTATTACTTATTGCGTCTATTAAATTATGGGTTATGTAAACAAGCCAACATCATTGTCAATGGTGGGAACAAAGACTTTAACACACACACACACACACAAACACATGCACACACTCATACATATTTGCATGCATGTATGCTAGATATAGCAACCAAATCTCACTATAATCACACCCTATCATCTTAAAAATGAACAGACACATTGGTAATCCTAGTTAAATACAATGGAATGTTTGCAACTGGAATGCCTTTAATTGTGGGTTTAACTAATCATAACTGATATTCATATCAGTTATGATTAGTTAAACCCACAATTTAGCTGAAGCTAAACCACTGTTTAGCTTCAGCTAAACAGTGATTGAAGAGGGTAAAAGCTGAATTTTCCTTTCTTTTTTTTTTTTTTTTTCAATATAATAAACAAACAATACTGTTTTATATAATGTCTGGTTTATTTTATTTGTATCCACAGCAAAATGGTACCTCTACACCAGTTGTGAATGCATCATCAAGTTCACTAACTGATTCAGTATCATCAACTACATCACAAGCTCATCGACCAGCTACAAAACAAAAAAAACGTCAGTAATGCCACTCATTTATACACAAATTTCTTATATTATTTTGAATAACCTCATATTTCTTGGTTGAATGTTTAGTGATAGGAAAAGGGTTCTGTAGGTGAAGGCTGGTCATGCATCTGAACATACTTGTGCAGATGCAAGATCTGTATGTACCTGTGCAGCTGCAGGTATGTGCAGGCCTAGGCAGGTTTTTTTGTTTGTTCTTTTAGGAGAACTGGACCATGCATGCAAGTCACTCATCTTTTTGCCTCTAATGTTTATGCAGGCTGCCAGCTGGGGGCCAATGCAGCATGAAACCAATTTCATTGCAGGCACTGGGCATTGTTGTCAGAACTCAAGGAGCTGAAAGAGATATTGCAAAGCATCTTACCAAACCCTCTAACATTTTGCTTAATCCACCGCCCTGGATGGGATACTTTTCTTATTAACCCTAAAAGGGTGAAAATTAAAGCTGACCTCAATGAGATCTGAACTCAGAGTACAGAGGGTTGAAACAAATACTACAAAGAATTCTATCCATTGCTCTAATGACTCTGACAATTTGCCACTTCAAGAAGTATAGTCAGCTGTAAAAACAATATAAAACTACTCCTTCCATGATGCAAAGGAGAAGTGAAACAACTACTGAAGTTTTGTGGGGTTTTGTCTTGTGTTTTAATATTGAATTTTTCAAATAAAATAATGTTGACTGCATTAATCTTTTCTGCAGTATCATTGTTTAATTATTCTGAATTTCAATAATTACCAGAGTCAACTTTGTCTTTTTTCTTCTGAGTTTAATAAATTAAGTACCACTAACATACTGAAGTATACTGAATCTGCTACACCAAAGATTGGCAAACTATGACCCATGTTCCAAATCTAGCTCATAGCCTCATTTCATCCAGTCTGCCAATTTTATTGAATACATGATATTGCTTACAAAAATTCTTTGTTTTCATTATCTTTGGTTAGCAAATAATAGGTATCAAAAAATAGAGCAGAAGTTTTAGTTTTGTTGAGGCTTAAAAATTAATCCAATTTTTAAATTATCAATATATAATATACATCTTCTATATCTATTATATTATATATATATATATATATATATATATATATATATATATATATATATATATATATATATATATATATATTATAGTTATATATTTATATAAGATATATATTTTACTGTATATTATATTTATTTATACATTGATTTAAAACACGGAGAATTGGAGTAACAGAGACTCATATACTGTTGCAATTTAGTTTACAGAAAGAATTGATTCTAAGAAAGGTAGGAGAGACAAAACATATTTACTTGTTCATTGAGAAAAGCACACGTGTTGTGTGTGTGTGTGGTTAAGAAGTTCACTATGCAACCACATAGTTTCAAGATTAGTCCTCATGCGCTGCATTTTGCATAAATGCTTTTTACAATGGTCCTGGGTCAACCAATGCTTTGTAAGGTAATCTGATCAATTGGAATTACAACATATGTGTGGAAATATTGATATTCCACATTGTCACTGCTTCAGTGAACTGATGGTGATGCTGACTTTCCTTGTTAACATTATGATCAGTCAGTCTATACTTTCAGAAACCTTTGGACTAAAACAAATACCTTATTTGATAAATAAGTGTTGGTAACAGGAAGCACATACAGACATAATATCTTGCTGCAAATAATTCCCAGTCAAAACCCACACTAACATGGAAAATGAACAAATATAAAGTGTTAATATTTTTATTGTACTTTCTTTGTTATATAGTGTACAAAGTTTGTTACATGTATATCTGCAATATTTTCTAGCCCCAGATTTACCAGCTCTTGAATCACGCAACTGGCTAATTCACCTTCATTATATTAGAAAAGATTTTGAAACTTGTAAAGTTTTAAACAAAGAGCAACTCACTGAAACAGGAGGATTATGTGAATTTGCAGTTTTTGTAGAAGGTAAATATGTTGTTGCTATTGTTGGTTATTATGTTTTGTATATTTCTGGGGTTTTATGGACACAAGTTTATATATGAATTGGGGCATAAATTAAGGGCATGATGTTGATTGTTGATGCTTTTTTGTTCCCAATAAATAGGAACGAAGAGGACAAAAATATCAGTACATGTACTGAATATTATTCAGCTACTTTGATAGAAGAAAAGTACGTATCCATTAATAACAAAGTTGATTAACATAATATCACATCAGATGGTGATAGTTTAATTTTAACCAGAAAAAAAGAAAATTTGAGTAAAAGATAGCTTTCCAGTTAAAAGGACTTTCAGTCTGTCTGTCTGTTAGTGAACAAAGGAGAGACAATACTAATGCCCTCTTCCTAATGAGATAACTGCAGAAGAAATGATAGATTGAGAGCAAGTCACTGTATTTATCATTCATCAGTTTGAGGAAGGCTTTTGACAGGATTCAATGCTCTGTAAAAAAATAGTCACTAAAGAAATTAGAGATAAATGAATGACTTGTAAGGGCTGTGCAAACCATTTACAGAAGTGTAGTTAGCAAGGTGAGGGTTAATAATGAGTACATCAACAATTTTAGCATGCATGTAGATACCCTGTCTTTTTTATTATAGTGCTCCATGCCATACTTGAATAGTTTTAGACTAACTGTTTGTGGGAACTCCTATTTGTTGACAACTTAGATATTACAGCTGGATCTGCAGCAGATTTAGAGGGGAAAAAGTTCTAGAATTGCAAGCAAAACCTGGAATCAAGAAGACTTAAAGTAAACTGAGCAAAGACCCAAGTTTTAGCAGGAAGAAAAGAAATAGTACCTTGTTACCATCTACAATGTGGCTATGCTCAATAAGCAGGAACTTCATACAATGTACCCAGTGTAATCTATAGACACACAAGAGGCATAGTGGGATCACAGGCAAGTTAACAGCAAAAGTAAACTATATAACATATGTACAAATGCAATAAGACTACTACATGTAAAAGAGATTTCCTTAAATACCTGACAGTTCCTGAGAAGTAGTTGTTAGCTTTTGTTTCCTGAATGAATGAATTAACTGTGGTGGTACGTGTTTCGGAATTATTGTAGGCATAGTAAAAGTGAGATGGAAAAGGTTATGGGTACTATTACAACAGCTATTAACAAAGAGTTTCTTTCTCAAAGGGAGGTTAGATTGTATGACATTTATGTACAAACAGGATAAAGAAATATAAACCAGGAATGTAGAAGATTTACAGAATAGAAATAATAAATGCATATAGGTATGTAATGTTAGCGTATATGACCAATGTAATACAAATGAGCTGAGAAGAAAACTGGATATATGATGAATCAGATGCTGTATGCAAGAGAGAAGTTTACAATGGTACAAGCATGATACAGAGGGAAGATGACAGCTGTATGCATGGTACTCAAAGTAGATGGAACCTGTTGAAGAGGACAAAGTAACAAAGACTGAGATTAGTCTTCACTACAGGTTAAGCCTCATGAAGAAAATCACTCAGCTTCATGATAATTAATGACATGCAATGCTGAATAGGCATGCCCACCATGCGAGTATGATGAAGCAAACGTTATAAGGAAGGTTGTCACAGGTGTGGCAATATGGTAAGAAGTTTGCTTCCAAACTACAAGTAAATTTGGTAGACGGAAACTGAAAGAAGCCTGTTATATATGTGTGTGAGCATGTGTCGTGTTTTCTTTGTATCATCTATCTGGATGATTTGTCCCTTTCTTGAATCACCTAACTGTCTGGATGTTTTGTGTTCTTGTCCCATTCTGTATTATATATATATATATATATATATATATATATATATAGTTTTAGGGAAAATAACCAATTTTCAAGAACTCGTCGATGAAAATCCACTATCACATATAGAAAAATTAATAATTAAAAGCACAATAAACGAGTATAATATATAACTTATATATATATATATATATATATATATATATACATATATAAATTTGTATAATTTTATTTATACCTTATAAATGAATATTTTATTCTTTTTAATAACTATAAACTTACCTTATTTATATTTATATTTCCTCAATCATCTCTATTTTTACTTTATTTATTGTTCTAGTTTTATTTACTTTATCCCTAATCATATTCTAATCAATCTGTGAACCCTTCAACCTAGCATATGATAATACAAGTCATAAACCGTAATATTTAGTCTGCTGAAATGAATTGATAGGTTCAAATATAACATCCCAAGGTACATCTTTTTTCCTCTGATGAAATTCTGCTCATGTCATATAAACGCAAATTTAATATACAAACTTGTAATTAAATTATTGAGTATTAATTGAAACGGCTGTAAGAAGCAAAGATGACCAATTTGTTAATAATAAACAATTGTTAACTTCCTTACCACCATTTTATTTTCTTCTTTTAACTATATATATATATCAGTGTTTGTGCCTGTCGTTCCTCCTTGTATTGAACCTCATTGTGCTCTTTGTATTCTGACTCTTTGATACCCTCTCATCTTTTATCACTTCCTGTCATTTACTTTTTCCCACTCACCTCTCCCCTTCTCATCCTCTCCACTCGACTCCTTCTATCCATTGTACTATCACTGTTGTTCACATCACACTCCCATTCCAACATTGTACTTCTTCCACTTCTGATTCCTGTAATACTCTCTCACTCCACTGTTCCCTCCCCATCATACTCTCAGTCTCCACTCTCTTCCATTCACCCCTCTTAATCATGTCAAAGAGGAGTAATGACTCTTTCATCTTGCAAGGCTCAAGCAAGACAAATTCAATAATACTGTTGCCATGATATATTGTAGCCAGTGGTGGTTGGCACTCCGTCAGTTATGACGATGAGGGTTCCAGTTGATCCGATCAGCAAAACAGCCTGTTCGTGAAATTAATGTGCAAGTGGCTGAGCACTCCACAGACACGTGTACCCTTAACGTAGTTCTCGGGGATATTCAGCGTGACACAGTGTGACAAGGCTGACCCTTTGAATTACAGGCACAACAGAAACAGGAAGTAAGCGTGAGAGAAAGTTATGTTGAAAGAGTACAGCAGGGTTCGCCACCATTCCCTGCCGGAGCCTTGTGGAACTTTAGGTGTTTTCGCTCAATAAACACTCACAACACCCGATCTGGGAATCGAAACCGCGATCCTACGACCGCGAGTCCGCTGCCCTAACCACTGGGCCATTGTAGCCAGTACACCTTGTAAATAAAATATAAACAAGCATGTCAACCACTCTAATGTTGATACCATCTTAAAATCTGCTTAGTACACATTATAACAAAATTGCTAATAGGAAGAGCATCCAGCCAAAGAAACCATGCCAAAAAGTGGAATATTTTTAGCAAGATGTCCTTCTACCCATCAAAGAGAGCAATAACTCCAAATAAGAACTGACTCAGATTGTAACAACCTGGTTAACACATGCCAGCATGAATGTAAAATTGATGATGATAATGGTGATGATGGTGGTGGAGGAGGTGGTAGTGGTGGTGGGGACAATGATGTTGATGTAATCTTTTTATGATTATTTTTAGCTTTGATTCTCAGACAAGAAGGAAAAATTCAAGAGAGTCTAGATTTATTCCAAAACTGTGTTTTTCTAAACCCTCATTGTCCGGACAATTTAAAACAAGTGGCAAGATCTTTGTGAGTATTTCAGAATTACATTTCTAAATATGACACATTAAAATATTTAGCATGTGCCTTAATCTACCACCTAGAATCCAGATATTTGGGTGTATTCTCCAATTTGCACAAAAGGAAAATGGAATTTTTTGTTCTTAATTGACATACATAGGTGCAATCTTATAGTTTGGGGGTTCAGTCCTACTGTGTGGTACCTTGGGCAAATGTCTTCTACTATAACTCTAGGCTGACCAATGCCTTGTGAGTGAATTTGGTCGATGGAAACTGTGTGGAAGCTCCTTGTATATATATGTGTGTGTTTTTGTGTCTATTTGTTCCCCACCAATTGTTTGACAAATGGAGTTGGTTTATTTACATCCCCATAACTGTGATTTGGCAAACTTGACCAATAGAATCTGTACCAGACTTTAAAAAAATAAGTACTGGTGTTGATTTGCTTGACTAAAACTGCTTGAGGTGATGCTCCAGCATGGCCACAGTCAAAAGGCTAAAACAAGTAAGAGATAAAGGATAAAGATACGAAAAGATGTCTTAATATTAAGTAATAAGGTGGTGAGCTAGCCCAATCATTACCATGCTGGACAAAATACTTTGCAGCATTTTATCTGTCTTTACATTCTGAGTTCAAATTTCACTGAGGTAGACTTTGCCTTTCATCCTTTCAGGGTCAATAAAATAAGTACCAGCTGAACACTGGGGTTGATGTAATGAATTTACCCCCTCCCATAAACATGATGGCCTTGTGCCTAAATTTGAAATATGAAATAATGAGATAAGGTGGTGAGCTGGCAGAATCGTTACCATGCTAGACAAAATGCTCGGCCACATTTTGTCTGTCTTTAAATCCTGAGTTCAAAGTTCCCTGAGGTTACCTTTGCCTTTCATCCTTTCAAGGGTCAACAAAATAAGTACCAGTTGAACCTTGAAGTGGATGTAACTGACTTAACCTCTCCCCTGAAATTACTGGCCTTGTGCCAAAATTTAAAACCAATATTAATTAATGAGATTAAGGATGATAGATTAACAGAATTGGTAAACCACTGGCTCAAATGCCTTCCAGTATTTAATTGTATCCTTTTATGTTCTTCTGAGTTCGAACTCAACCGAGGTCAACTTCACCTTTCATCCTTTATGAGATGGTAAAATGAATACCAACCAAATAGTAGGTCAATATAATCAACCATTCCCATTCTTCTATCTGAGGTGTGCCACCTTGTTCTCTTGTCAGAAACCAATATTTATGAAAGTAAATTTGGGCCCATGTGAAAAAACCTTTTATTATAACTATTCTCTTGAGAACACCATAAGCATTCAGTGACTCACTTGAAAGACTTTTTTTTTCCCTCTTTATTTAGCTGTTATGTGTAAAGTACAAACATTGTAACACACTTACTATTTTCTGCTTTTTCCTTTTCATAGTCATGGCTTTGTTTTTTAATCAAAAACAATAATTTATTCTGGTAACATGAGAGAGACAGGTTTCTTTGTATTTAATAACATCATATGGCAAATATACTGATTTACAAAATTACATAAAAATATGTATTTTTATCCATAGCTTTTCTTATTAAGAACTAGAAATATTAGTGTAATACTACCTAATTATGTGTAGCTTTTTTTTCTTACAGCAAATAGTCATACATAATTCCAAATCAAATCAACTCACTTTTGACTCTCAGCTGCAGTCAATTCTCTTCACTTAATGTTGACAGCTTTCTTGTACAAGATGTAAGATATTAGTACAAAGCATGTTAAAATATGAACATAGTCAGAAAAATGCAAATCTACTCTTGAATGAATCATTTATTTATGTGCATACAAATATATGTATGTATATTTGTGTGTGTGTTATGTATGTATGTAATGTGTGTGTGTTATGTATGTATACATCTATATGTATCTATATGTGTGTGTGTTATGTATGTATACATCTATATGTATCTATATGTGTGTGTGTATATAAGTATGTTAAATGATGATGATGTATATGTATGTGTGTCTGTGTATTTATAAATAAGTGTGTCTATTTATAAATAAGTGTTTGTGTGTGTGTGTGCATGTGTGTAGATATATTGTTGCCAGTAGATATAGATACACACACATGCACAGTATCCACAGACAGTTATCCCAAATATGAACATTTCATGACAATGAGCAATGATCATATTGTAAATGTGTTTGCTCTGATCTGGGAAAAATCATTGCCTGACTTCCTATGAAGTTTCAGAAATAGGGATCTGTAAAAATTTATGCCGCATAACTTGAAAAAAGAAATAGGAAAATGCATTGTGTTGCTGCAAAGTTTGTGCTGCATCTCTGCTGACATGCAAACAGAAAGAGAAGAGTATTATGAACAGTCAGGATTTATTTGTTTGAATGTTGATAAAAAATTTTCTGACAAGATGACAAGATATGGATGTATAGTTACAATTTTGAAACAAAAAGAAAAGGCAGTTATTACAGTAGTTGGATCATTGTTAGGGTAAAAGGTAAAGATCCCCTTCAATCATGAATAACCATAGGATTGCACCTAGAAAGTTCCCCTCTGAGGCACAAGTCCAGGAAAGATTGTTTATGAAAGACGAGCAATCGCCCATGCATACCTGCCTCTCCTCTCTCCATGCCACCGATGTTATCCAAGGGAAAAGCGACGGCCGACACAGCTTGGCATCAGTGACATCGCAACTCATTTCTACAGCTGAGTGAACAGGAGCAACGTGAAATAAAGTGTCTTGCTCAATAACACAACACACAGCTCAGTCTGGGAATCAAACTCACTACCTCATGAACCCGATGTTCTAACCACTGAGCTATAATGCTGCCAGACAAAAAAGTATCAAAGTCATTCAGATGTAAAGAAAATGTCTTTTTTTTTTTTGTGGAAGAACATTTTTCATCATGGGTTTCTTCCATATAGTCAAACAATCAATAAAGAGTTTTATTTGGATGTCCTTTGTATTTGAGAGGGGCTGTGAAGGGAACTATTTTGGATGATACAAGTCTGATTAAATTAAGCAATATAGATTTGCCTTTTAAAAAAGTTTTGTTGCATTATGGACAAATCTCCTTCAGTGTTCAACTGGTACTTATTTTATCAACCCCCAAAAATTGAAAGGCAAAGTTAACCTTGGAAGAATTTGAACTCAGAATGTACAGATGAAAGAAATGCTGCTAAGCATTTTATTTTTCCTGGCGTGCAAATGATTCTGTCAGCTCACCGCTTTCATGTTGCATTATTAATATTACTTTATGCTAGATGCACAGCTAAAAAAGACTCTCAAGGAATGTTTTCCTGTATTTATGTAATAGGGAAAAATGCTTATTGACTAAACAAAGACATGTTTGAAATAGCAACCAAATTGCCTTCAAATCATACTCATGTATCTTATGTTCCTTTCATATAATAGCTGGTGATGGGTGTGGATATATATGCATTGCAATATCTCTAGGAGGACAGTAACTGTGAACAACAACTTACAGGATAGATAATATTGTTTAATCCTGCTAAAGACAATCTCTCTAGTATTAGTGGCATGATAAAGGAGAGACACTGTGAGAACCATCCTACCTATGCAAGCTGAGAAAGCTAATGTAAAATGATGATAATACAATTAAACTCATCTGGAAAAGAATTAACTTAGATGAGATGCAGTTCAGTTTTGTATTAGGAAGAGAGACTAGCAATACCCTCTTCCTAGTGAGATACATGCACAAGAAGTATTTAATTAGAAATAAGCCACTATACCTGGGGGTTTCATCATAATTTGATCAAGTGACTTGATAAAAGTATGAAACATAATTCTGACATATATCTATTTTACTTTTAGATTCTTGTTGGCGCGACACAAAGCTGCGATAGGTGTTTACCAAGAAGCTGCAAAATACAGTGAAAAGGATTGGGTAATCAATTTTATAACTTCCCTTCTTATTACAATAAATCAAAACTGAATATCATAAGGCTATAAGTCTGTCTTATTTCTACAAGTAGGTTGTCTTAGAGTGATTAATGATAAAACAAGCATCAAGATAGAAAAGAAAAATTGTTCCCCATTCACTTCTCCTCTTCTCATAACTGCATACTGTGTCTACAGCCTCCCCAGGTCACACGATTCCCTTTCCTGCAGTCCTTCCTACACAAAATGTCTCTCCTCAGAAGTTTCCTTCTTATTCTGCAGCTATCAACTTGCAACTGTTTAAGAGAAACAGTGACTACATTAGTTTCAGTCTTCTCAGCAGGCCTGCAAAGACCATGGATACAGTGCTTTCCTCTTAAAGCAGAATGATTAATGCCAATGACAAATAGTCTCAGAGAGGGGAATTGATTGTTGGTAACACAGAAAGTGTGATCCAGTATTATCCTTCACACATAGGCATTTTGGTGGAAGAGAAAGTTATGGTAAATAAAATGATGGTAGAATAGACACAGGTTATTAGTCCAATATTGTCCCATGCTATGCAGGCAGCATAGTGCAGTGAGTAGGAGAACAGATAATTGTCAGACAGTTAAGAGAGTTGCTTAGATTCAATACTATCTCTGGTTACATGGATGGCATTATAGGGAGTAGGAGAGATGAGTGATTGTAGTAGAAAGCATGAGTATTAGGGATCGATGAGCAACAGAGATGAATGAGAGGGGAGAAGGTACCAAAGAAGCTGGGGAGAAGCAAATAGAGGCTTAACAGGAGTGTAGTGAGACACACACACACACAACCATACCCATATGTGTATGCATATATATATATATATATATATATATATATATATCAGAAATAATTAAGATTCATTTGAATTAGGTACTTAAGTTGAGGCACCACGTCAGTCCAGTATTATCCACACAGTCCAAAGTAAGGTGAATACAATCAAAATAAGTAACAGGATGTTAAGTATTAGTGCAATACGACCCTTTCAAGTGGCTCCATCTGATTGAACAAAGCAAGCATTACATAATTTTAAATTGCTATCATGCTTGCATTGTTCAATTAAATAGAGCTGCTTGAAATGGTCTTATTGCACTAATACTAGACATCCGGTTACTTATTTTGATTTTTATATATATATATATATATATATATATATAGAGAGAGAGAGAGAGAGAGAGAGAGAGAGAGATCGTTAGTAAAGCATAAATCCCAAAAGGATGCCACTCGCTAGAGAGTCCTTAAGCCAACAGGTTTTGGGATCTGATGATAAGCCACAAAGCTAAATGCTTTATGGACGTGAGACCCTGGGTAATCCCATAAACTGGCCTTATCTAACTTTATTTATATCATATATATATATATATATATATATATATATATATATATATATATGCACCTTCCTGGCACTTGTGCCAGTGGCACATGAAAAGACATTCGAGACACGTATATGCATATATATATATATATATATATATATATATGCACCCACATATATTCATATATATAACCCAGCATCCATCATTGCCACTACAATATTTGTTTGACCATGTTTGTACCAGGGAACAGATTTTATCTAACTTTTTATGTTACCAATCACTGTGGTCCTTTGGCATCCCCTTTGTGCAGATCAGCACCTTAAGATCAGTCTTCCCCAATTCGTCCCATATCTTCCTAGGTCTCCCTCTTCTACACCTTCCATCCACTTTGAGAATCCTGCTTTATACAGCTGCCATTCTCCCTCCTTCTACATCACATGTTCATACCAGCACACCTCTCTGGCACTCTTACTCTGATACCTCTTATATCAAGATTTTCTCTCAGCTCAGTTGTGTTTCATTGTTCATGCACACTAACATTATACATCTAACACAGATTCTGCTTGCTTTATTTATTTCTACACTCGTCATTGAGTATTACTCTTTTCTGTATTACCTGTTTGATTATGTGCATAACTTGTGTATCACCCATCTAACTAGATATTTCAGCATCATATATACATAAATATATATTTATGTATTATATTTATTTTACCAGGAGATAGCACACAATGTTGGGATCTGTTACATGCACCTAAAGGATTATGAAAGGGTGAGTATCTCATTGTTATTGTTTAGCTGCAGCTCAGCCATGATCTAACAGATTTATGATCAGAGGCATTCTTGCTATGGTCATCCCTTTGTTTTTTTTTAGACATTGTGTATCTAGGGTTACATTAGCCAATGTGTACTGCATCTTTATTAAGAAAGTAAGTTGTGATTTGAGAGAGATTTCACTGCTATTTCAACAACTCTTTCTCCAAATTTTGTAGGTTTTTCACTGAAAAAGGCTGTCAAAAATCACTATTGTGCAAGCTTTCTAGCACACTATGACAATCATAACAAATTACATCCAAAAAGAGATGTGGCAGTTTTTAATAAAGAATGAAAACCAAATCTTATTCTTTATTAAAATCAAAAATATAAAAATTAACAAGTTTTCTTTATGTTCCTCAGTTTATCATTAAACTAGGATTGTAGGTGCAGTATAGCTGAATAATTAAGAAGTTTGCTTCACAACAACCACAGAGTCCCAGGTTCAATCCTGATACATAGCATTTTGGGTAAATGTCATTTTCTGTAACTTTGGGTTAACGCATAGCTTATGTGTGAATTTGGCTAAATGGAAAGAAGCCCTCCAGGTGAATTGTATCTGTAATTCAAGAGAACAGCCTTGTCACACATCATACCACACTAATTCTGCCTAAGAATTATATTAACGGTATACATGTCTGTGGAATGCTCAGCTGCTTAGATATTAATTCAGGAGCAGGTAACTCTGTTGATCAAACATGATCTTCATCAACAAATGGTGGAGAAAGAAAATAATAGGATTGTTCTCAAAGAATACATTTTTATAAAACCGGATTAAAAACATTTTTTTTCTTTTTTTACCCATTTTATTTCCAAATATCAAATGTCCATTCTTTATTGAATATTTAGAAATGTATTTTGCATGTCTCTGTTGTTGTTCAGCTCTAGGTCAGCCCTGATGAAGCTGATCTTTGATGAAAGGTATTCTAGCCATAATCATCATCATCATCATCATCTAACGTCCGTTTTCCATGCTGGCATGGGTTGAACAGTTTGACTTAAAACTGGTAAGCTGGGGAGCAGGGCCAGCCCTAGGGTTGCTGGTGCCCCTGGCAAGCTGAACTTCAGTGCCCTTACAAGTATAATTTTTGTCTTTGTCATGCCCTTCTTGACGTCCCCTAGTACATGGCACCCTGGGCAACTGCCCAAGTTGCTGGTACCTTGAGCTGGCCCTGCTGGGGAGCTGCACCAGGTTCCAATCTGATTTGGCACGGTTTCTATGGCTGGATGTCTTTCCTAATCCCAACCACTCCAAGAGTGTAGTGGATGCTTTTTATGTGCCACCAGCACAGGTGTCACTTATGTAGCTCTGGCATTGGCCACAACTACCATCTCATTTGGCTTGACAGGTCTTCTCAAGCATGGTATATCACCAAAGGTCTCAGTCACTTGTCACTTCCCCCATGAGGCCTAACGTTGAAGGGTACTTTGGGGCCCTTAAAATACTATTGTGGATCCCCAATTTACTATTTTGTTATGTGGGCCCCACAACTCTTATATGAACCATCGGGGCCATATAAACCCTGGTTGAGAACCATTGCTGTAAGACATGCACAAGTTGGTTGGTATTTCTTTGCTCTGTATGACAGGTGACGAAGCAATGTGATTGGGTGTAAGACAAAAGACAGTGGCAGATATTAAGAAACTATGAGACCTGCATCAGCATGAAAAAAACGATGTAGCTTTAAATGAAAAATGAAATGATAATTCAGCTTGAAGAGAAACAAACATGTCCACTTAACAATATTAGTCAGAGGAGCAGCATTTTATTTACAAGTTATTACATTTAAATTAGACATACAGATAAATTTAGAGTTGCTCCAGTAATGCAAACCTTGCAGCTTTTCCATTAATTCTGAACACAACTTGAATACAGTTGGTTCATTACTGTTTATACCTCATTCAGAGATTTATTATTGCTTGTTTACACTTTTTCAAGATCAGTGACTTTTCATCACTAGAAAAAGGATATGTGTATTTGCATTGGGACCCCTTCGCATCGAAGACCGGTGATTGTCGTGCGCTGATGACGTGTAAATACCTAGAAACACGGGTCCATGCATATCACATCAGGTCGAAGATGGAGAGGATTGCTTCCCTTTGCAAATACTGATAGGGCACAGAAAGTGTGTCAATAGCCAGCTGGAGGAGGTGTCCTCATGGGGCTACAAGCTACAGTAGCATCCACCCTTAGTGGTTAACCACATTTAAGTGGCAAATATACTTCACGTATATATATATATATATATATATATATAGAGAGAGAGAGAGAGAGAGAGAGAGAGAGTGAGAGAGTGTGTTAGAAGTGGTGTACAGATATTGTACACCACTCAATATATATATATATATATAATATAATATAGGATAAAATCTTTATAAGAATTCATCAAGTAGTCAGCGTGAAAAAAACCCCATAAAGAAAAAAACTCATGGTTTTTTTTCCCAAAAATTATATATATATATATATATATATATATATATATATATATATATATATATATGAAATGATGAAACTGGTGACCACAAAATTATACACATAATACACAAATGACATGTTATGTTAGAGAACGAACAAAACATCTTACTTCCAATCATATTTTCACTCATTGTGTTCTCTGCATTATATTATCCATATCATGTAAAGTGTGGGTTTTTTTTTGCTTTTTTGTAAGATGGTTGGGAATGGTTTGTGGGAGATCTAGCTGCTGTTTCTCAGCATAAATTATTGAGTGTCTGTGCATTCAAGTGACCATGCAGATGCTCTATTTTGGGCTCAAAATTCCTTCTATATTTTTATAAGGCACAATTGCTATATGACCATTAGGGCATAAGTTCAGTTCTTACTCCTGTCACTGTGTTGTATCTTAGATCATGGTACCTAAACTTTGCTTGCTCTAGTTTACCTGCTGAGGAAAAAGAAAAAGAAAAGCTTCATTCCTGCTTCATGTTTAACTACTTAGCAGTAGGAAGACAATCCAACTGTGAAAGCTAATTACTCAAAACAAATAAACAGTCTTATTGTGTACGCATGGAAAAATGGACATGAAAAGTGTTTTCATTTTGATGTATTTTAGGCCAAAGAATTTCTCCAGACTGCAATTACTCACAAGCATCATGAAATATCGTTTATCATGTTGGGAAAAGTGTACATGCTGGAAAGAAATGTGGAACGAGCCATTGAAGTATTCATCAAAGCTGTTGAGTAAGTTCTAGCCTTGCACTATTTATTGTTTACTTACCATCCATATATTTCATCTGAATTCTATATAGCTTTATGGTTTAGTCAGAATTTTTTCATGGTCTGTCAGAATGCTTCTGTTTGTATGCCATAAAAACAAGACCAGTCATTGAGTTGTTTAAAGGACTAGAGGAAATAGTGTATCATTTGAAAACACTTGAGGATTGGTAACTGGAAGAGTATCCAGCTATATAAAAACTGTCTCCGTAAGTTTTGTCTGGCTCATGAGAAAATTATGACTAGTTGCAGCAAAGGAAGTTAGCCTCTGGCTGGAAATCGGGTCTAAATACATGCAACAGAAGAGACTCTGCTACAAATAACCAAAGGCCAGATGGCAGTAAACTGGACAACAGTTAATGTCAACCTTTCATGGATAGAAACACATTTTCACTCCGTTTCCACATTTCAAAGCTTTGATCAACCTGAAGCTATGAAAGAAGTTACTGGCTCAAGGTGTTGTACAGTGGGACTGAACCCAGAACACATTGTTACAAAACAAACTTCTTAACCATATGAACATGTCTGAGCCTCTGAAACTAAAAAATTGTTTAGACATATGAAGAGATCAGTTTGTGTCTACTGACTTCGCCAATATGCACAGCTCTTGCAATTAAATATGCAGCTATTATGAAATGACACACCAAAACAATGTGGTTGTTTGCCCTTTTAGCAATAACATCCAAAGTTCCTCTAAGCTAAAACTTGGAAAAAGAAACAAATGTAATACAGAAGTTTATATGGTAACAGTATACTAAAACGAATACAAGAGATGGGCACTTCTGGAAAGCATTGAGAATTATTGAATATTTTGCAAGAGATGCTATTAGTTTCTACTGCATATTCTAACCCTGTAAAAGTGGTTGGCATTAGGAAGGACTGCCAAAGCAGACACTGGGGCTTGGCACAGTTCTCTGGCTTGCCAGCTCCTGCCAAACCATCCAGCCAACTCATGCCAGCATAGAAATGGATGCTAGTGATGACGGGGAGGAGGAATGGTGGGGGGAAGGATGATGATGATGATGGTGGTGGCAGTGAGGAGGAGGAGGAGGAGGAGGATGCCAAAACTATTACAATACTGTCTTTGAAATACTGTTTCTCCCAGACAAACATACACTGTGAAATAATTGTAACTCTCATGATCAGTACTGATTTGTCATTTTTATGTAATAGTCTTTCTCATCAAAATTCTCACGTGTGTTGCTTTTTGTTATTTCTTTTATTTATGTAGAATATTTCCAGAAAATACTGAACTTCTTACTTTTCTTGGATTACTATATATGGAGGTTAGTGACAATATCTTTCTATATATATTTGAAGAGTGGGAGTGTGTGTTTGTATCTGCCAATGTATGACTATGTGTATTTCACACACACACTCACACTCACTTTCACACATATGCATGCAAACACATACATACACACCATACATACATACATATATATATATATATATCATCATCATCATCATCATCGTTTAACGTCCGCCTTCCATGCTAGCATGGGTTGGACGATTTGACTGAGGACTGGTGAAACCGGATGGCAACACCAGGCTCCAATCTAATTTGGCATAGTTTCTACAGCTGGATGCCCTTCCTAACGCCAACCACTCAGAGAGTGTAGTGGGTGCTTTTACGTGTCACCCGCACGAAAACGGCCACGCTCGAAATGGTGTCTTTTATGTGCCACCCGCACAAGCCAGTCCAGGGCCACTGGCAACGATCTCACTCGAAAATCCTACGGGAGCCAGTCAGGCGGTACTGGCAACGGCCACGCTCAAAATGGTGCATCTCATGTGCCACCCGCACAAGAGCCAGTCCAGGGGCACTGGCAACGATCTTACTTGGCTTGCCGGGTCTTCTCACGCACAGCACATTTCCAAAGGTCTCGGTCAGTAGTCATCGCCTATATATATATATATATATATATATATATATATATATGTGTGTATATATATATATGTATATATATATATAGTTTTAGGGAAAATAACCAATTTTCAAGAACTCATCGATGAAAATCCACTATCACATATAGAAAAATTAATATATATACTTTATCTATAAGGCTCAATTTAATTTTAATTTTTTATAAATTGATTTTAATTGAGTTTTTTACCTGTAATTTTGGATTTTGTCCCTAATAATATTATTATGTATATATATATATATATGTATATATATATAGATATATATATATATATATATATATATATATATATATATACACACACACAAGAATACACCATACATGTATATATGCACACACACACACACACACATACCACTGCATGTTACTGTGGCCAAGTGCTTTCTACAATGGTCTCCAGCTGACCAATGCTTAGTGAGTGGAATTGGAAAATGAAAGTGTATGAAGCTTGCCATGTGTGTAAATATACATATATGCTTATATATGTATATAATCATCATCATCATCATCGTTTAACGTCCACTTTCCATGCTGGCATGGGTTGGACGATTTGACTGAGGACTGGTGAAACCAGATGGCTACACCAGGCTCCAATCTGATTTGGCAGAGTTTCTACAGCTGGATGCCCTTCCTAACGCCAACCACTCAGAGAGTGTAGTGGGTGCTTTTACGTGTCACCCGCACGAAGGCCAGTCAGGCGATACTGGCAACGGCCATGCTCAAAATGGTGTATTTTATGTGCCAAGCATATGAGTATATTTGTGACTTCCCATTGTCTTCATGATGTTTGCACACTGCATAAAAACTATGTCACCTATATGACAAAGTCTTTGTTTTACAATCTGTCATAAAAACAAGACCAGTCATTGAGCTGTTCATTGCTTGAAGAACCAAGGTGGGAATAGTATATTACTTTGAAATAAGTGAGGGTTGATGACAGGAAGAGCGTCTGACCATAGAAAAGCTCTTAGTAAATTTTGTCTGAGCCATGCCAACATGGAAAAAATGAATGATGATGATAATGGGGCAGGGGTTTCACAGTTTCCACCTTTGAAATTTCACTCACAAGGTGTTGGTCAACCTAAAATTACAGTAGAAGATGTTTGCTCATGACACCATGCAGTAGGATCAAATCTAGAAATGCATGGTTGTAGCAAGGTAAACTTCTGATCTACTGTTTGGCCAAGAAGGAGGGCAGACATGGCTGTGTGGTTAAGAAGAAGCTTACTTCCCAACCATGAGGTCTTGGGTTCAGTCTCACTGTGTGACACCTTCAACAAGTGTATTCTATTATAGCCCTGGTCCAACCAAAGCCTTGTGAATGAATTTGATAAATGGAAACTGAAAGAAGCCCATTATAGGTGTGTGTGTGCACATGCGTGCACGCATATGTGTGTGTGTGTGTACCTATGTCTTGACATCTTGTGATGGTTGTAGATGAGCACCCTCTCATACAAGCAGTGTTGTTTATTTCCAATCTTCCATGGAAAACTGGTCTGCCATGGGGAAATACTATCATAAAATAATAATAATAATGAAATTGTTGTATACAGTGCTCAGGTGCACTACAACTTGTCAAAAGTGCACATAAAGCATATGCACTATTGTACAAATGTCTGGAAAGTGAACAGTGAATGAGTCATACATGCTTGTGTGTGTATGGAGGGGAGAAAATCAGGTGTAGTGTTGGCGAATCTCAGGAAGCACGGAAGTTTTGAAGGATGCAGTGCTCCAACAACTAACAACTGATGCCGGCAGTTTGTTCCATACTTCAGCAACTCTTTGTGTGAAAAAGTGTACATGTGAGGGTTTGTGACAGGAAGAGCATGGCTGTAGAAAATTTGTCTCAGAAAATTCCATCTGATCCATGCAAGCATGGAAAAGTGGATGTTGTTGTTGATGACAACGACAACAATGGTGATGATGATGATAACTATGTCAGTTCCTATAATGTGTATTTTTTTTTGCTTATTTATTTGTTCGTTTTGTATCTGATCCAGATTAAGGAGTTTCAAAAAGCCTGTGAAAGCCTTGGTAATGCCATGAGCTTTGATCCAACTCACATAAAAGCTATTCTAGCAGCTGGAAGTATGATGCAAAGTCATGGGGACTTTGATGTTGCTCTCACTAAATATAGAATTGTGGCTTGTTCTATGCCTGAAAGTGCCATTTTATGGAATAATATTGCTATGTGTTTCTTTGGAAAAGCTAAATATGTGGCTGTAAGTATAAACGCTATTTAATTCTTGCTTATTTTCAAAGTTTGATAGAGCAGAGTCTGTTTCAAAAGAGTTTTTGTAACCATATTTTTTTTTTAATTTATTTATGAATCAAAAATTCATATTTTATTATCTCTTTCTGTATCAGATTCAAAAGCTGCCTGATCTGTCTTGTTGGGAAACTTGCCCAGACTAATGCATCTTTCCCAGACCAATGTAGCTTGATCTGACCAATGCAACACTTCAATGCCAGATCAAACAATGCTACATGAACATTTACCTTGAGTTTTAGTCACACTAATCTTTCACTACCTGAAATATCTCATCTGTGCATGCCATGACAACACGTAACAGTAGTAGTTCACAAACTGAACTGGTTGACCTTGACCGTTGACAGTTCATTGTCTGTTCATTCACTTACAGTCCAGTAATACTTGCATTGATTCAATAAGTTAATTTGCCAAAATAGTTCACATCTGCTATGCTGCATCCCGTGGTTTCAATGTACCCTGGCTCATTGTTTTGCAAAATATATAATAAGTACAAATATCAGTAATATACTGAAGTCAAGTTATTAATTAAACACTCTCTTTTGCTAATTTTACCATGTGTTTTGCAAAAAAAAGTCAGTTTATCATGGTACTTTATTAACTATGATAATAAGTTTCCTAGTGAGTTCGTTGCCAGTACCGCTGGCTCCAGTGCAGGTGGCACGTAAAATACACCATTTCGAGCGTGGCTGTTGCCAGTACCTCCTGACTGGCCTTCGTGCCGGTGGCACGGAAAAGCACCCACTACACTCTCAGAGTGGTTGGCGTTAGGAAGGGCATCCAGCTGTAGAAACTCTGCTAAATCAGATTGGAGCCTGGTGTAGCCATCTGGTTCACCAGTCCTCAGTCAAATCGTCCAACCCATGCTAGCATGGAAAGCGGACGTTAAACGATGATGATGATGATGATGATGATTATTCTCTGTATTAATGAAATTCACAGTAAATTAACTTCATGTTTTATACTTCAGTGATCAATAGTCGTATTCTGCATAGTTCCAATTAACTATGCTCCTCTACTACAAATTTCAGGTCTTGAACCACCATCCTCCTCTTCTGCTTCATCATCATCATCTTCATCATCATCATCTTCATCATTATTTAACATTCAGCTTTAATGCTGGCAAAGGCTGGACAATTTGATGGGGTCTGATGAGTTGGAGGGCTGCATCATATACCAATGTCTATTCTGGAATGGTTTCAATGACTGGGTCCCCTTCCTAAAGCCAACCCCTGAGGAGGAACTAAAGAGAGCGGGATGATGAAGATGACAAATAAGAGAAGACAGGGAAATATAGCAGGAAACAGGGGAGTAGGAACCGATTAGTGCAAGAGTTGATAAAAAGTGAGGGATAGAGTTGAAAAAGTGATAAACTACATCCAGTCCATGCAAGCATGGAAAAGTGGATGTTAAAACACTGCCTAAAAAAACAACATAATTCCCAACACCATCAGGAACATACATTTACCCATGTGCTTCCGTAACCTTACCCTTCGACGATCACTGAAATACATACATACATTCACCATTAGAAAAATCATACACTATCTACATCACCAACTCCATGAGCACATACGCAAATTCTCTGAAATAATATCCAGCATCACGTCAGCCCAGAACCTACACTCCGAAGAACAACTGCAGCTATTGATCAATGCTATCACCACTGCTTCGACCAAGTGAAGAAATGCCTGAAACTTAAATTCTTGTGGCTTTGCACCAAATACCATAACTCGGCCTATTACACCAACACAGATGAACGGGACACGTCCACCAATCAAGATAACCCTAACATCAAGGACACCAGCACACCATCAACAATGAAACCCCTAGTCACAAACTTGAGTGGGTCACTCTCCCATAAAGAACTAGAACTCCTCGGTCTGAGCCCTAAATTTATCTTGAGCCAACAGCTGAACGAGAAAATCTTACTTTTTTCCAAATAGCCTACCAACTCAAATGGCTGTCAGTAATAAAGAACAGCAACAACACACTCAGCAAATTTCCCATGTACCAACTAGACCACCCACTCTTCCCACCTCCAACCAACCGAGAACTCAACCACAAGAAGTCTATTTCCAACGTTTTGATTCCAAACTTAACCAGGGTGCAACATGAAGCATTGACAAAACTAAAAAACAAAATCCTTATCTACTTACCATGAGACAAAGGGAAAGAAATCTGTGTGATTTCTTGTGAAATTTATGATAAACTGGCACTAGAACATTTAAGCAGTCGATCCAACATGGGGACCAGCTATCGGAATTGACAGTATCTTGGTAAATAAAGCAATTAAGGGCATGAAGACAGGGAAAGCCCCCGGCCCATTAGGAATCACCACAGAAATGCTTAAAATATCTGGCGGTGTCAGTTATAGTCTAGTCACCCATATAGTCAATCAGGGGATACAGGAAGGAGTCATACCCAATGACTAGTGTAGCAGGACCATAGTCAACTGCTACAAAGGTAAAGGTAATGCATTAGATACAAATAATTACAGAGGTATCAATTTGTTGGATCAAGCAATGAAAGTAACGGAGAGAGTCATAGACCAACTAATTATGGAGAGAGTTAGTTTAGATGAAATGCAGTTTGGATTTGTGCCAGGGAAAAACATCACTGATGCTATATTTCTGGTAAGACCGCTGCAGGAGAAATACCTAGCCAAGGATAAACTTCTGTACCTGGCTTTCATCAACATGGAGAAAGCCTTTGACATGGTCCCCCGATCTCTTATTTAGTGGTCAATGTGGAAAGTAGGGATAGATGAGTGGTTAGTGAGAGCTACAGGGCAGTGAAACATGGGCTGTGATTGCTGAGGACATGCGTAAGCTTGCAAAGAATGAAGCTAGTATGCTCTGCTGGATGTGTAATGTCAGTGTGCATACACAACAGAGTGTAAGCGCCCTCAGAGAAAAGTTGGACATAAGAAGCATCAGATGTGGTGTGCAAGAGAGACGATTGCGCTGGTATGGTCATGTGTTGTATATGGATGAGGACAGCTGTGTGAAAATGTGTCACACCTAACAGTGGAGGGAACCTGTGGAAGAGGTAGACCCAGGAAGACCTGGGATGAGGTGGTGAAGCACGACCTTCAAACATTGGGCCTCATGGAGACGATGTCAAGTGACCAAGACCTTTGGAGATATGCTGTGCTTGAGAAGACCCAGCAAGCCAAATAAGACCGTAACCGTGGCCTATGCCAGTGCAGCATAACCAGCCCATTTAAGAGTACCCTTCAATCATTGGGTAATAAACTGCGCTTCTGAAAACCTGTTGAGTCATGTGAAGTCATTGTCGTGGCCGATGCCAGTACCACCTGGCTGGCACCCTTGCCGGTGGCACATAAAAAGCACCATTCGACCATGGTCAATAGCAGTGCCACCTGACTGGTCCCATGCTGGGAGCACATAATAAGCACCATTCGAGCGTGATCGTTGCCAGTGCTGCCTGACTGGCTCTTGTAACTGTGGCATGTAAAAAGCACCATTCAAGTTTGGTCAATGCCAGTACTGCTTGACTGGCCCTCATGCCGGTGGCACATAGAAAGCACCCACTACACTCTCAGAGCGGTTGGTGTTAGGAAGGGCATCCAGCTGTAGAAATTTTGTGAGATCAGATTGGAGCCTGGTGTAGTGTTCTGGCTTGCCAGCCCTCAGTCAAACCTACTAACCATCACCTATATAATGAAATAAAGAAGCTTGCTTCCCAACCACATGGTTCTGGGTTCAGTCCCACTATGTAGCACCTTGGGCAGGTGTCTGCTACCATAGCCTTGGGCTGACCAAAGTCTTGTAAGTGGATTTGGTAGAAGGAAACTGAAAGAAGCCCATTGTGTGTTTGCGTGTGTGTTTGTTTCTATGTTTGTCACCCACCACCACTTGACAACCAGTGTTCATGTGCTTACATTCTCATAACTTAACAGTTCAGCAAAAGAGACCAGTAGAATAAGTACCAGACTTTCAAAAATGAAATAAGTACTGGGGTCAATTCATTTGACTAAAAATTCTTCAAGGCAGTGCCCCAGGATGGCCACAGTCTTAACGACTGAAACAAGTAAAAAATAAAAGATAATTGTAAATAGCCAACACCAAATACATTATGTCCAGTAATGAATATCACAGTTAAATGTTCATGAGTTTGCTTCAGTTTTTATTCACAAAGCCAGCAACAACATTCCACACATACACTACTACCACAATAATAATACCATCCACTTCAACAATGGCAACTCAGACGTTTAAAGTATATCATAATTGACCGGCTCAACTCAAGCAATTAGCAAACCACATGACAAATGTTACACTTAGATTTGCATTAGCTGCAAAGCAAACTGCTTAACATATTTTTTTTCCTCCTTTATATTGTTTTATAGACAACTCTTCTAGTAATATAAAACTTGTGAATGATAATCACAATAGATTTAACCTTTGATACGAGACCTAAGCCTCCACTGCCAACTATATTTCCTGCACTACTTGAAACCACTTAACATATTCTAAGTACATTCTTCTTGTCAATAAGCAACCTCATATCACTGTCTTTAAAATTAAGAATTATAATGTTTACATCCATATCACTTACCCAACCACTTAAGAAAACAAAAGTGTATTTTATCTTTGCAATATTGATATCTGTTTGATGGTGGAAAAATCTGATTTTTTTTATCTGAAGGCAAAATATAGATAACCTCTGTAATGCTTACTTAAAACTTAAGGTCAAACTAATTAAAACAAAATTACCATAACACTTCTTCAACTGACTTTTTAAGAATATGTATTTCTTCATCATCATCGTTTAACGTCCGCTTTCCATGCTAGCATGGGTTGGACGATTTGACTGAGGACTGGCAAACCAGATGGCTGCACCAGGCTCCAATCTTATTTGGTAGAGTTTCTACAGCTGGATGCCCTTCCTTACGCCAACCACTCCAAGAGTATAGTGGGTGCTTTTACATGCCACTAGCACGAGGGCCAGTCAGGTGGTACCGGCAACAGCCACACTCAAATGGTGTTTTTTACGTGCCACCTGCACAGGAGCCAGTCCAGCGGCACTAGCAACAACCTCGCTCGAATGTTTTTTCACGTGCCACCGGCACAAGTGCTAGTAAGGCAACGCTGATAATGATCACGCTCAAATGGTGCTTTTTACATGCTACCAGCACAGAAGCCAGACAGCTGCTCTGGCAATGATCATGCTCAGATGGTGCTGTTAGCGCTCCACTGGCACGGGTACCAGTCATCAAATTTGTTTCGATTTCACTTGCCTCAACAGGTCTTCACAAGCAGAGTTTAGTGTCCAATGAAGAAAAGGTTGGCATGGGTGCCAGACAACGAATTTGGTTCGATTTCGATTTCGATTTCACTTGCTTCAACAGTTCTTCGTAAGCAGAGTTTAGTGTCCAATGAAGAAAAGGTTGGCATAAGTGGGCTGGTTAAACTCCTGGCAAAGGTCTCACTTGGCTTGCCAGGTCTTCTCACGCACAGCATATTTCCAAAGGTCTCGGTCACTAGTCATTGCGTCGGTGAGGCCTAATGTTCAAAGGTTGTGCTTCACCACCTCATCCCAGGTCTTTCTGGGTCTACCTCTTCCACAGGTTCCTTCAACCGCTAGGGTGTGGCACTTTTTCACACAGCTATCCTCATCCATTCTCACCACATGACCATACCAGCGCAATCGTCTCTCTTCCACACCACAACTGATGCTTCTTAGGTCCAACTTTGCTCTCAAGGTGCTTACACTCTGTCAAGTATGCACACTTATAACTATTATATCCGGAAATATGCTTATGAGATTGAATCATTATTTAACATCCACTTTTCCATACTTGCATGGGTCAAATGGAATTTGTTCAGGCAGATCTTCTGTTGCCAACCCTACTTCCAAGCAAGGTAATATTTCCCCATGCTCAGACATTTTTCTCATGGAAGAATGAAAATGAACACACACACACACACACACACACATGCATGCAGGCACACGGTGGGCTTCTTTCAGTTTCCATCTACCAAATCCACTCATAAGGCATTTGGTCCGCCTGGGGCTGTAATAGAAGACATTCGCCCAAGGTACCACACAGTGGGACTGAACCCGAGACCACATAGTTGGGAAGTAAGTGTCTCAACTACACAACCACATTTGTGTCATCATCATCATCATCATCGTCATTGTCATTTAACGTCCGCTTTCCATGCTAGCATGGGTTGGACGATTTGACTGAGGACTGGTGAAACCAGATGGCTACACCAGGCTCCAATCTGATTTGTCAGAGTTTCTACAGCTGGATGCCCTTCCCAACGCCAAGCACTCCGAGAGTGTAGTGGGTGTTTTTACGTGCCACCGGCATGAAGGCCAGTCAGGCGGTACTGGCAACGGTCACGCTCGAAATGGTGTATTTTATGTGCCACCCGCACAAGAGCTAGTCCAGGGGCACTGGCAACGATCTCGCTCGAAAATCCTTACACATGTCACGGGCACAAGTGCCAGAAAGGCGACGCTGGGCACAGGTGCTATCCCGATTTCGCTTTCGCTTGCCCCAATAAGTCTTCGCAAGCTGAGTTTCGTGTCCAATGAAGGAGACGACGTTTTGCATGGGTGCCAGTCGTCGAATTTAGTTCGATTTCACTTGCCTCAACAAGTCTTCGCAAGCGGAGTTTAGTGTCCAATGTAGGAAAGGTACTCATAAGTGGGCTGGCTACACCCCTGGCAGAGGCCTTGGATTTAGGTCTCACTTGGCTTGCCGGGTCTCCTCACGCACAGACACAAGTTGTTTGAGATTGAAGTTAAAAATGCAAAATTGATACTTAATGAAACAGCTTATAGGCAGTAGATGAAATTCATCATAATCATCATCATCATTGTTTAATGTCTGCTTTCCATGCTGGCATGGGTTGGACAGTTTGGGAGGAGCTGCCTAGGCAGAAGACTGCACCAGGCTTCAATGTCTGTTTTGGTATAGTTTTTATGGCTGAATGCCCTTCCTAACAGCAACCACCCTGCAGAGTGGACTGAGTGCTCTTTACATGACACCAGCACAGGTGAGATCAGTTTTGGCATGGTTTTTACAGCTGGTGCCCTTCCAAATGCCAACCACTTTACAGTGTGGACTGGATGCTTTTTACATATTTAATTTATATCATTAACAACCAAGTATCAAATACATAGTCTCATATATATTTTTTTTTTTCATTCCCTTACAGGCAATCTGCTGTTTAAAACGAGCCAATTATCTTTCTCCATTTGACACAAAGGTGTTGTATAATCTGGGATTAGTTCATCTCCACATGCAACAATATGCATCTGCATTCCACTTTCTTAGTACTATGCTGAAGTACAAACCAAAAGATCCTGAAGCATTTATGATGTTAGCTAGTAAGTGAATTTCCTTCATTTCCTTCACAATTACTTCTTTTAGTAACTTTTACTTTTACTTCTCTTTTACTTGTTTCAGTCATTTGACTGCGGCCATGCTGGAGCACCGCCTTTATTTGAGCAAATTGACCCCAGGACTTATTCTTTGTAAGCCTAGTACTTATTCTATCGGTCTCTTTTGCCAAACCGCTAAGTTACGGGGACGTAAACACACATATATATACACATATACGTATATACAACGGACTTCTTTCAGTTTCCGTCTACCAAATCCACTTACAAGGCTTTGGTCGGCCCGAAGCTATACTAGAAGACATTTGCCCAAGGTGCCATGCAGTGGGACTGAACCCAGAACCATGTAGTTGGTAAGCAAGCTACTTACCATACAGCCACTCCTGCGCCTATAGAATTCATTGTTTAGAATCCATTTTTAATCTGGCTAAGATGGATAAAAATGATATTTTTCTAGCAGTTGTTCTACTATTGCTAACTAATTAAATACTTAATGAGACAAGATCCTGTTGTTAGTTAAATAAAATAAAGCAAGCAGAGTTATGTGTCTTAAACAAAATGCACTAAGAGAAATAGCACAGAATGGCCAGTGGCATAGATATAAACAACAGAGTCAAGTCCAGATATATCAAATGCCATACAGCATAAATTCTTGATTTATTAAAATTATCTCTGCTTCTAGAGGATATGTCATAATTACCAAATGACAGTTAAGACTAATTTCATATGAGAAAGAGAAATAATCTCAAGAATCTAGAATTTTCCAAAGGTACTATATCACTAAGGAATTTGAAATAAGGGGCCAGTTGTAGACTTGTGTTTCTGCCCCAACAGACATCATCAGCACAACAATTGTCCAACCTTATCTCCATCAGCCAAGAAACTTAAACTTATACATAATAATAGAACACGTTTATGGCCTAAGTAATTTGCATAATTTAACCCTTTAGCATTTAAACTGACCATATCTTTGAAATTCTCTTCCATACCATTTTTTTCCTCTTTCTTATGACCCAAGCTCTTTCAAGTTCAAAATAAATTCATTCCTTTCATCTTAATTTCTCCTTCTTCATAGTCATTTATACTTAGTGACTTCTTACTCTGTGTGTGTGTGTGTGTTTGTCCCCCCACCACGACCTTCACTAGAGAACCAGTGTTGATTTGTTTCTGTTCTCATAACTTAGCAAAAGAGACAAAAATTTAAAAAAGACAAATGCTGGTATTGATTCGTTTGGCTAAACATTTCCAGGTGGTGCCCCAACTTGGCCGCTCTCCAATGACTGAAACAAGCAAAATATTAATTAGGTAGGGTGGTTATGAAAAACTCATGGCCTTGTGCATACAGACTTTTCCTAGATGTACAAATTGTACTAGTTCACTAAATATTTCGTGTGGCCACATTATTTATCTCATGCAACACTGCTGTAGAAAATAGATTCTAATTACTGTTATTAGGAAAAATTATCCAACCTTTCAAACTTCAATACATCTAACCAACCACACTGCAAGGAAGCAGCCTGTACATGATTGCACAGTCTTATAGAAATGTAATGAAAATACTTAACAGAAATTGACAAAGAACAATAAACATTTAGTTATATTTATAATGATTCAGTACCCTTAATGCTTAAAATCATGGCAACACTGTTACAGAGGTTATCATTCCTTCAACACAACTGAACAGTCCCCTATACCCTGTGTTTTCTTTCTCTTTCTTTGTTTATTTGCTAACTATCAACTGTATTTTATCTTAGTACCAATACTAGAGAGAGAGAGAAAAATGGAAGTAGGAAGAGGTGTTACCTTGTCCCTTTCAAAACTAGAGATTTCCTACCTCTACTTTATGTTGCCTCTCTTATGTCAAGGCCAGGAGTTGGCAAAGTGGTCATTATTGACCCATGGGGTCTTTGTGGCTATCAAAAGGATAGATAAACACTTTAACTTCATCTTACACTACAAGGTATGGCATATCCATAGCTATGGATTTGTGGACATGCAATGGGTCTGCTTAATTAGGGTTGATCTTGTCCTATACTACAACAACAGCAACATCTAACCTGTGACAACTTAGGAATTCAGTCTTAAATGGGTTTTTTGTGCTGTTAATGGTGGTGGGGGGGGGGGCGTTGTTACTGCAGACCAGCCTTGAATTGACTCTAATTGAGCTAACCTATAATCAAAGATTTGGGATTATTACTGTTTTTGTTTATTTTAAGTTGACCTAAAATAAAATAGATAAATAGTTACTCAATTATTCAAGCATTAAAAAGTAAATTTCTTATACACCCAACTGTCTGTTCTTTTCAAGAAAAGTTAGTTGAATTAAATATCCATTGCAGATCCAACAGCCAATTTGTTTTTTCTTTCTTAAAGAGTCTTGGTACAATAAAGCAAACAATTTTCTGTTAATGTATTTTTAAGCGCTCTTATGTTGAAAACTTTATAATTTCTGTACTACTTGAGAACTTCACAGCCTTCATGAATTTTTTTTTTTTTAATTTTTTTCATTATAAGAAGATATTTTTATTTGATGTGGTTATTAAAATTAATCATACCACTGAAATCTTACGCTGTTAATCTAGGTCAGCTTTGTCTTTTGTCCTTTCAAGGTAAATGAAATAAAATTTCTTGTGAATTACTGGGATTGATGTAATCAAATAACCATCCCTCCCCTCAAATTTCTTAAGCTTATACCTGAAGTAGAAACAATTATGAGAATAGTGAACTGGTATTGATTAGAGTTTTTTATAGTCTAATTTCAAATTCTGCCAAGGTCAACTTTGCCTTTCATACTTTCCAGGTTAGTACAATAAAGTTGATAAAATTCCTTATAGTATTATTTATTCAAGCCTTAAGGCAGTGAACTGGCAGAATCTTTAATGTGTGTAGTGGTATTTCATTTGTCTTTACATTCTGAGTTCAAATTCTCCAAGGTTGACTTTGCTTGTCATCCTTTTGGGGTTAATAAACTAAGTACCTGGGGTCAATCATCATCATCATTATCATCATCATCGTTTAACGTCCGCTTTCCATGCTAGCATGGGTTGGACGATTTGACTGAGGACTGATGAACCAGATGGCCGTACCAGGCTCCAATCTGATCTGGCAGAGTTTCTACAGCTGGATGCCCTTCCTAACGCCAACCACTCTGAGTGTGTAGTGGGTGCTTTATACGTGCCACCGGCACAAAGGCCAGTCAGGCGGTACTGGCAACGGCCACGCTCGAAATGGTGTATTTTATGTGCCACCTGCACAGGAGCCAGTCCAGCGGCACTGGCAACGATCTCACTTGAATGTCTTTACACGTGCCACTGGCACAAGTGCCAGAAAGGCGACGCTAGGCACAGGTGCCATCACGATTTCGCTTGCCCCAACAGGTCTTCGCAAGCCGAGTTTCGTGTCCAATGAAGGAAACGACGTTGGCGTGGGTGCCAGTCGTCGAATTTAGTGCAATTTCGATTTCACTTGCCTCAATGTAATTGAATTTCCCCACCCCTAAACAATGCTGGCTCTGTGCCAAAATTTGAAACTAATATTTATTCGAGCTTTAAGGCAACAAGCTAGCAGAATCATTAGCGTGCTGAACAAAATGCTTAGTGGCATTTCGTCCATCTTTACATTCTGAGTTCAAATTCTACTGGGGCTAACTTTGCCTTTCATTAAAGTACCAGTTAAGCACTAGGATCAATATAATCAACTAGCCCCATCCCACTGAATTTGCTGCCCTTGTGCCAAAATTTGAAGCCAATTTTGGCACATTCTGAGTTCAAATCCTGACAAGGTCAATTTTGCTTTTCATACTTTCCAGGTCAGTAAAATAAAGTTGGTAAAATTCCTTGTAGTATTATTTTACATACTGAGTTCAAATCCTGCTGAATTCAACTTTGCCTTTCATATTTTCAAGGTTGATACAATCAGCTAACCCCTGGCACAAAACTTTTATGCCCAGTGCCATGTTGGAAACATTATGCAGAGAAACTTGTTATTTGGTTTGGCTATTGTAATTGATTACAATATCGCTAAAACATTAAGTTATTAATGTAAGTTACAGCTTAATAACATTACTACCTGGATGGAGGCCCAACAATACCACCCTTGGCAACAAAAATTAAATTAGTCTATTTTGGTGAAAGTATGCTGATAGATTGCATCAGAGATATGCACAATTCTTGATGATAAACTATAGGCAGAAGGTTTATTTCATGAATGTTTCAGATCTTATTTGTTGGGTGTAACATATAAACTAATGCCATTATTCAAAGGTAGCAGGTTGGCAGAATCATTAGCATACCAGACAAAAATGCTTTAGTGGCATTCCATTTGTCTTTACATTCTGAGTTCAAATTCCATCAAGGGTGACTTTGTCTTTCATTTTTCTGGAGTTAATAAAAATATGTATCAGTTGAGCATTGGGAGTCAATGTAGTTGACTTACCCTCTCCTCTGAAATTGATGACCTTGTGCAAAAATTTGTAACCAATGTTATTATTATTATTATTATTATTATTATTATTATTATTATTATTATTATTAAGGTGGTGAGCTGGCAGAATTGTTAGCATGCCAGACAAAATGTTTTGTGGCTTTTCATCCATTATTTTATGTTCTGAGTTCAAATTCCAACAAGTTCGACTTTACCTTTCTTCCTTTCATGGTTGATAAGAATAACTCCAGTCAAACACTGAGGTTGATGTAGGCCTTGTACCCAAAATTTGAAACCAATATTATTATTATTATTCAAAGAGTGAAAGTGGTGAGCTGACAGATTGATTAGCAGCTTTTCTTCTAGCTCTTTATGTTCTCAGCTCAAATGCTACCAAGGGCAATTTTGCTTTTCGTCCTTTCAGAAGTTGATAAAATAAAAATACCAGTCAAGTACTGGGATCAGTGTAATCATCTACCCCTCCCCTAAAATTGCTGGCCTTGTGCCAAAATTTGAAACCAATATTAATTATCATTCAAGTGATGAAATAAATAAACAGCCCAAATTATTCCACTTCGATACCATTGATATTTGCAAACTGTTTATACATAATGTTCTGAATTAATCGAAAAGACATGTCGTAACTCACTGCTTCTTCTCTTGCTAGTTTGTTTAACATATCTTGATGATGCTGACAATGCACAGAAAGCATACCAACATGCCATTATGCTTGATCCGTAAGTAACTTCATTATTGTATATCCTTTTATGAGTTCAGAATCGCATCTAACATTTGATCTGTCACATACCCAAACAACACTTTACAAATTAAGTCAGAATCTGATTCCCTTCTGATTTTGTCACACTGAAAATTCAATTTGTTGTAAAGAAATTACTATACACCACAAACCACTATGCATCCCCCCACCACCACCGCCACCACCACCAATCATAGCTAAGTTAGTTATCAGTGGTCATAGTGGCAGTGGCAGTGATGCTGCTGCTGCTGCTTGTTATTATTATTGTTGCTGTTGTTGTAGTCTATTATTATCATTTTGACTTTATTTTACTTCAGCTTTTTACGTCCCATTTTCCCCTATGCTGCTTTGATTTTATTAGGCTTACAACTTTGCAATTCTTACAGCCTTCCAGGTATCTTGACTCCTGATGTTTGAAACATCAGTTATTTCATGATGCATTTTGTTAACTTTGTATTTTGCTTTATGTTTTTTTTTTAAACTTCTTTTAATGCTACAAACATTTTTTTGTTGTTTTTTTTTTGTTTTTTTGGGGGGTGGTTGTTAGTTACAAGCAGAAGATGAACACTGCAAACATCTTTTTTATATTTAATCTTTTACTTAAGGCAGTGAGCTAGTAGAACCATTAGCACACTGGTGAAAATGCTCAGCAGCATTTCGTCTGTCTTTACGTTCTGAGTTCAAATTCTGCCAAGATGAACTTTGCCTTTCATCCTTTTGGGGGTCAATAAAATAAGTACCAGTTGAGCACTGGGGTTGATGTAATCAACTTAACCCTCCTCGAAATTGCAGGCCTTGTGTCAAAATTTGAAATCAATATTTCATCTTTCACTTATTTCAGTCATTGGCATCACCTTGAAGGGTTTTAGTCAAACAAATTGACCCCAGGACTTTCAAAGCCGGTACTTATTCTATTTTCAAGGTTGGTACTTATTCTATTGGTTTACTTTTGTTGAACCACTAAGTCACAGCATGACTGTAAGGTAAGGAGCTTGATTCCCAACCACATGGTTCCGGATTCAGTCCCACTGCATAGCACCTTGGGCAAGTGTCTTCTACTATTGCCTCAGGCCAACCAAAGCCTTTTGAGTGGATTTGATAGATGGAAACTGAAAGTAACCCATTGTGTATATATATATAAGCTGTAAATTCTTTGTATAATTATATATTGTTAATATAACAATACATAAAAACAGGCTAGAGTTGAAGTGCTCAGCATGAGCTAGAATTCAAATGATAGTAAGAATGGATACATAAGGGTGGAAGACCACAGGAACACTACCGTATATCCAACACAAGATTTAATATATGTGTATATGTGTGTTCAATTCATTCTAGAATCAATAAATATATAGTTTTAAGTCTCTAAAATGTCTAAAAAGTAAGATAAAATAAAGTATACAGGCATATACAATGATATAAACTTCAGAAATATCATGAATGTTTAAAATATTTATAAACATGCATAGTTTCCAAGTTGTATAAAAATATTTGACAATTTAAGATAATACATTACGATATATAAACGTACAGTATGATTTAACATATAAAGGGTAAATATATACAATATGATACAATTTGATATGATACTATAAATTTACATGTATTATATTAAAAACGTGTACATCAAAAAACCGTACAATACTGAGGTAATGTTAAAAGTTTTCATCTACGGACCATTAATATGTCTATTAATATGGTGTAGTACACATATTAGAAATTAGATGCTCCCTTCATCAGGATGTTCATTGTACAGAAAGAGAGGAAAAAATAAAAATATAAAAAGGTTACAGTGATATAATACAATATGTTAACATACATGTAAAGACAAATGGACCTAATACATTACATCATGGCTCTTTCTACCTCGATTGCAGAATTATGCATATGTATATAGAAAAAAGAAAAAAAGAATATATAGTAATATGTAATTAGCATAGGTTGATAAGTTAAATTAGATCACAACTTGGAAACTATACATCTTTATAAATATTTTTAAATAAATATTTTAAACACTCACATATTGATATAAAAAGAAGGAATAGTATAAACAAATGAATTTATTTATATAAGAATGTTTGATAATTTACTCAATTCTTTTCAGGAAATATTCTAGATACTTTACTCAATTCTTTTCGCGAACGGCAAATTAAATGTAGAAAAAAACTACTTTACTGATATAAACATTTCAGATACATTACTCAATTCTATTGACGAATGGCAAATTAAATGTGGACATAAATTACTTTACTAATATAAACATTTCAGATACATTACTCAACTCTTTTAACGAACGGAAGATTAAATGTAGATATAAACAACTTCACTGATATAAACATTCAGATACATTGCTCAATTCTTTTCACGAACGGCAAATTAAATGTAGACATAAACTACTTCAGTGATATAAACATTCATATACATTACTCAATTCTTTTGACGAACGGCAAATTAAATGTAGACATAAACTACTTTACTAATATAAACATTTCAGATACATTACTCAACTCTTTTAACAAACGGCATATTAAATATAGACATAAACTACTTCAGATACATTACTCAATTCTTTTCGGGACCGGAAAATTAAATGGAGACATAAACTACTTTAATAATATAAACATTTCAGATACATTACTCAACTCTTTTAACGAACTGCAAATTAAATGTAGATATAAACTACTTCACTGATATAACCATTCAGATACATTACTCAGTTCTTTTCACGAACGGTAAATTAAATGTAGACAAACTATACTGATATGAACATTTCAAATACTTTACTCAATTCTTTTCACGAACGGCAAATTAAATGCATACATAAACTATTTTACTAATATAAACATTTCAGATACATTACTCAATTCTTTTCACGAACGGCAAAATAATTGTAGACAAACTACTTTACTGATATAAATGTTCAGATACATTCTTCAATTCTTTTCACGAACGGCAAATTAAATGTAGTCATAAACTACTTATATAAACATTTCAGATACATTACTAAATTCTTTTCACGAACGGCAAATTAAATGTAGACAAACTAATTTACAGATATAAATATTTCAGATACTTTACTCAATTCTTTTCACAAACAGCACATTAAATGTAGACATAAAGTACTTTACTGATATAAACATTTCAGATACATTACTCAATACTTTTGTCGAACGGCAAATTAAATGTAGACATAAACTACTTTACTGATATAACATTTTAGATACATTACTCAATTCTTTTCACGATCGGCAAAATAAATGTAGACATAGACTACTGATATAAACATTTCAGATACATTACTAAATTCTTTTCATGAAAGCCAAATTAAATGTAGACATAAACTACTTCACTGATATAAACATTTTAGATACATTACTCAATTCTTTTCGCGAACGGCAAATTAAATGTAAGCATAAACTACTTCACTGATAATAAATATTTCAGATACATTACTCAATTCTGGAAGAGCAGAAGGAGTGTTTCGCTGAACTCAGGAAAGAGCAACAGAGGTTGCAGGAGGATCACCGACAATTTAAGGAGGAGTTCCGTGGACTGAGTGACGATGTCGCATGGTGCAAACAGCAGATGGAAAGGCTTAACAAGAGGATGGAGCGCGTCGAAAAATTCTGTGCTGCCAAGCCTGGGGTTGCTAAACCCGAAGTAGTTGCTGTTGCTGCGTCATCTTGTGATGCTCCGACGTCTGAACGCGGGTCTCCTGGAGTTCGAAGTAGCGGTGTGGTCCCCATTAGGAAGAAGCCACAGGAGTTCGATGGCAAGGTATCGTGGGAAGCCTACCGGATCCAGTTCGAGATGCTAACGGACCAAAACGATTGGGACGAGGGGCAAAGAGCCTTTCAGCTTGCCACTAGTCTGAAGGGTCCTGCATTGGAGATGCTGGGCCAGCTGTCGAAAGCAGGCAGGAATCGATACTCGGTGCTAGTTGAAGTTCTCGAGAGGAAATATGGCACTATGTGTCAGAGTGAAATGTACAGGGCACGTTTCTGCACCCGTGTCAGGGCTCGAGGGAAGCCCCTACAACAGCTTGCCCAAGACTTGGAAAGCACTGTGCACAAAGCATACCCGACAACGACCCCCGACCTCTTGTCTCTTCTTTTAAAGGAACAGTTCATAGATGCGCTGGACAGTGTAGATATGAAGGTCCAGGTGAAGCAGACACGGCCAGGTACGATGCATCAGGTGCTGGCTAGGGCTCTGGAGTTCGAATCCTGCGTCAAATCTAGCACCGGAAATTTCTGGGTGAGTGGCAGCTCTGGATTCAAGGCGAGGAGAGGAAAAGTCCGTGAAGCTGAAGGACTTGGGAATAGTCGTGGACCTAGTGAGAGGAAGGAGGAGATGACTGGTGTGTGTTGCTGGTACTGTGGGAGACGTGGACACAGGCGGCTGGACTGCTACAGCTTGAGGAGAGAGAAACAGAACGGTAAAGCAGGGTCTGTTTTTGAGGGCGAGTGTTGGAGTTGCAAGAAAAAGGGACACATGAGTTATGACTGCCCAACCAGAAATAAAGAGTCGGAAAACTAAGAGGAGCTGGTGTTAAGGGGCAACCACCAGCCAGACATTCCAAAGAAGCCCCACACTCGAGACAGCGGCAGGGGCAGTTGCGTCACTGCAGGAGAGTAGTGGAAGGAGGTGGTAATCTGCCTGTGCATTTGCAAGATCTGTTCGCACGGAGTCGCCAGTTCTTAGATGGCGCTCAGGTGTTGCGGTTGAGGAAGCTACTAGTGAAGTATGCTGATGTGTTCTCTGCAGGAGATCTAGACCTTGGATGCACGGACCTGGTGAAGCACCATATCGACACGGGCGGCCATCACCCGATCAAGCAGCCAGCTCGGAGGATGGCTCCAGTTCAGCGACGGGAAATGGAGGAAGTAATGGCGGAATATCGACGACAGGGAGTAGTTGAAAAGTCAAACAGTCCCTGGTCCTCAGCAGTTGTTCTAGTGCAGAAGAAAGACGACACAGTGAGATACTGTGTGGATTACCGAGCGCTGAATGAGGTGACAGTTAAGGATGCGTATCCTCTACCAAGAATTGACGACACGCTTGATGCTTTGGCTGGGGCTCGGTGGTTCTCAACCTTGGATATGAAAGCCGGATACCATCAAATCAAGGTTGTTGAAAAGGATAGGGAGAAGACTGCATTTTCATACGGACGGGGTTTGTGGCAGTTCAAAGTGATGCCATTTGGTTTGTGTAACGCCCCTGCAACTTTTGAGCGTCTCATGGACCGAGTACTGGAGGGCCTACACTGGCAGGCCGCCCTCATCTATCTTGATGACGTAATAGTTTTTGGTCGGACATTTGATCAGGAACTGGAAAGGTTATCGGGGGTGTTTGAGAGGTTTCGAACTGCAAACCTCAAGTTGAACCCGAAGAAGTGCAGTCTGTTTCAGAAGGAAGTAAAGTACCTGGGACATATTGTGGGCCAAGACGGTGTCCATACTGACCCAGAGAAGGTGACAGCCGTGAAGGATTGGCCGGTCCTGACTTGTATAAAGGATTTGAGGAGTTTCCTAGGACTGTGCACCTATTACAGGCGCTTTGTGAAAGACTTTGCAACAGTGGCTGCACCGTTGCACAAGCTACTGGGGAAGAACCAAAAGTTTGAGTGGAATGCTGTGACGCAGGGCGCTTTTGACGGGCTCAAACAGGTGTTGGTGAGTTCTCCAGTGTTGCCATACCCGGACCTGAGCAAGCCTTTCATACTGGACTGTGACGCCAGTAGCTATGGTATTGGCGGAGTACTGTCTCAGAGGAAGGACGACAAGGAATATATGGTGGCATATTACAGCAAAAAGCTCAGTCCACTTGAGCGGAACTACTGTGTAACCCGTAAGGAGCTTTTGGCGGTGATGAAGAGTGTTGACTTCTTCCATCCGTACTTGTACGGTTCCCAGTTTGTCATCAGAACAGACCATGCAGCACTCAAGTGGCTGAGGACACTGCGGATGGCTATGGAAACTAGATCAACACAACTTTGAGGTACAGCACCATCCAGGGCGTGTACATAGTAATGCAGACAGTTTGAGTCGTCGTCCTTGTGAACCGGACTGCAAGCATTGTGCAGGAAGAGAAGAGCGCAGCAAAAAGTGAAAACGTGCCACAGTGACTGGATGTGTGTCAAGCGGAGAAATGCAGACGAGTCGAAATCACTACACACTAAGGAAAAAGCAAAGAAGCATCGAGGAAGGAGTTAGAAATGTTGTTTGCTTTTGTCGGGACGACAAAGATCTAGGGAAGGGGTGGTGATACGGACCGCCAAAAAACAAAATAATGTTATGTCCCTATTCCCCGAGCTGGGTTTGAAACCGTTTCTAGTTGTTCAGGATATTGGTATTTCCTTTGTCCTGTCAATAAGCACGGCTATTTATAGCGTAGGAGTGTGATCACTGACCCTTTCTGGTCATCGAAAGTTTAGAAAAACAAGTTAGGAATTGTACTAAACTGACCCAGCTTTGGAAGGGGTATCGCAGGACTGCTGGGTATGGTTTCTGTCATAAATACGGTAGGATAGATTTGCGAACGCAGTTGGTGTAAGCGCGGTTGGCCAGTGAAGATGGACAGAGCAGTCGGTGTACAAGTCAGTAGCCAGTGAAGAACGAGTGTGTGAAGGCCAGCAGCCAGTGGAGAAGCAAGATGAACAGAAAGTCTGACAGAGAGAGGCTATTGTCAGAAGGTACCAGTCAGCAGAAATGGATAGAGTCTGAGAGAGAGAGGGACAGAGAGATGGAACTGTTGTGGCAGGCAAAAGATTGTAGTAGACTACGTTGGTCAGTTCTTGTCACTGTAGTGGGAGATTTGAATTGGTTACGGTAAAGGTTTGTGTATATATTTTTAAAGAAAAATGTACTTTGTTGTTACATGTTTTAAAAGAAAGAGAACTTCGTTAACTCTTGTTAATTGTGATATTAACTGGTTGAAAAGAAAGAAAAGAAAGAACTTTGTTGTTACATGTGGTTAAAAAGAAAAGAAAAACAAAAGAGGAAAAAGAACTTTTAATTGACTTTTGAGACACAAACTTTGATTGTAAACTTTTGATTATGCAATGATTGGAATCTTTGTTAAATGCTTGGAAACTAAATGTTACATGTTATTTCAAAAGCATGAATTATTGTTATGCAATGTTGTTTTGTTTTGATGATGTAAAAAAAAAGTTAGTTTCACTACGCAACGCATGGTCCGTGTTATTTCTTCCTTTTGCCTGTTGTCATTGTTACGTGCTCCAGCCGGGCTTAGTCGTGACGAACATCCTGACTCACTGAGCGTCTTCGTTTGTGCGCGCGAGTTTTCTCTTCGTTAAGGAGGTGCTCCGCGTGGGCGTTCACAACAATATATATATATATATATATATATATCATAATCATCATCATCACATACATTTTATGGGTGCTTTGTTCATGCTGGCATGAGTTGCAATATACATACATAAACACACACACATACACACATATTTACATAAATATATACATATACATGTGTATATATATATATATATATATATATATATATATGTGTGTGTGTGTGTATGTATATGTGTATATATATATATATCAATACACACACACACACACACATACACACACACACACATATATATATATATATATATATATATGTATATATATATATATATATATATATATATATATATATATATATATATATATATATATATATATTGATATATATGAAATCAACATTTTGTAAAACATACAAAACAAATAAAAGAAAAGTTTTACTAATGGAATCATCATCATCATCATCATCGTTTAACGTCCGCTTCCCATGCTAGCATGGGTTGGACGATTTGACTGAGGACTAGTGAAACCAGATGGCAACACCAGGCTCCCATCTGATTTGGCAGAGTTTCTACAGCTGGATGCCCTTCCTAACGCCAACCACTCAGAGAGTGTAGTGGGTGCTTTTACGTGCCACCGGCACGAGGGCCAGTCAGGAGGTACTGGCAACGGCCATGCTCAAAATGGTGTATTTTATGTGCCACCCGCACAAGAGCCAGTCCAGGGGCACTGGCAACGATCTCACTCGAAAATCCTACGAAGGCCAGTCAGGTGGTACTGGAATGTAATAGATAATTGCGTTTGACTCAGAGTGCTTCTCTGATCGTCTGTCTGTCTGCTGTCTATATATCTTACTTCAGTGATGAATTTCCAATTAATTTTGAATAGCAAAAAAAGTCAGTTTCAGAAATTTAAAACATCATCAATACTCAAGTCTGACTCACAGAATTATTCTTTGCACTTAAGTATTAAATGGATTTGTAGCTTGGCCTCATGGGGGAAAATTGGCTGAGTTCCTTTTGAGTGTTGGGCCTCACAGAAGCGAGGTGGCCGAGCTCCTTTCAAGTGGACCTCAAGGTAGCAAGGTGGCTGAATTCCTTTTGAGCATCGGGTCTCATGGGCGCAAAGTGGCCTAGCTCCTTTCGAGTGTTGGACTTCATGGAGGCAACGAGCAAGACATTTGGCATTATATCGTGCTTGTGTAGAAGACCCATCAAGTCAAGCAAAACTGCAATTATGGCAGATACCGGTGTCATGCAACTGGCACCCGTGCTGGTGGCACATAAAAGCACACATTACAGTCTTGGAATGGTCGGCATTGGGAAGGACATCCAGCTGTAGAAAACTATGGATCCTGATGCAGCCTTGCAGTGTGCCAGCCCAGTCAAACTGTCCAACCCATGCCAGCGTAGAGAATGGACATTAAATGGTGAAGATGATGATGATATATTGTGGATCTTAAGATGTCTTTTGAAGCCTCCATTAGATTTGCAGATCTTATGACATACACACATATATATATATGCATATAGATATATATATAAGCATATATATGCAAATACATACGTACATATGTATGTATCTATCTATTGATAGATATATATGTATGTTTATATATTTAGAGATATATAAATTTTATAGGATACAACTATAATTAAGGGTACAGAAGCTACCATGTCTATATGCTGGAAATAGGCACCAATTACATCCAGCCACTCTGAATCATCACCTTATAATATACACAGGTTGAAATAGGGAAAAGTCTACTGACCAAAATTGTATAAAACTATTCAGGTAGTTTTTATATGCTGGCCACTGATAAAATTCATTTATTTTAATGATTTTATCCTTTAATTATGTCTATATGTATGTATATGTGCATATATATGTATATGTATGTATATATATATATCATCATCATCATCATTATCATCGTTTAACATCCGCTTTCCATGCTAGCATGGGTTGGACGATTTGACTGAGGACTGGTGCAACCAGATGGCTACACCAGGCTCCAATCTAATTTGGCAGAGTTTCTACAGCTGGATGCCCTATATATATATATATATATATATATATATATATATATATATATATATATATATATATATATATATAAGAGAAAAATCAATGGAGCTTTAATTCAAGGATCACTCAATGCATTTTGAGTTTTAGGCTTGGAAAAGTCTTTTACAGACAAGGGAGACTAAGCTGAAACTTCAAAGTTACTGTCAACCTTTTCTTTGTTAAAATAACACTCACTCACGCATGCACACACACAAATGCACACACATGCTCAGACATGCACACACACACACATGTATGTGTGTGTGTGTGTGTGCGTGTCTGTCTGTCTGTCTGCTTAACAACCAGCGTTGGCTAGTTTACATCTTCAAGAATTATTGGTTAAGCAAAAACAAAAAAAGTAAGACTACTACAAGTACCAAACTTAACAAAACAAAGAACCACTGTTGATTTCAGTGACTAAAACCCTTCAAGGCAGTGCTCCAGTATGGCCCTGTCTAATGCATGAAACAAGCTTAGGAATAGAAGAAGAAGAAGAAGAAGAAGAAGAAGAAGAAGAAGAAAAGGAAGAGGAGGAAGAAGAAGAAGAAGAATGACATTTTGTAAACTCAATGACTGGATAAGAAAAAAGAAATAGAAAAGCCATGTGTTCTTGTTTAATGCATACAGGCAGATTCGCAGACACTCAGGCAATGGAATAATTATGTAAGAAGAAAATATTTTTTTTTTTGTGTATAGAAAATCAAAATTATGTATATTCTAAAGATGGAAGGTTTTACTCAGAGATCATGAGCACATAATATCTCTGAAAGAAGAAAATAATCTAAGGCTGTTTCAGAATTTGAATCTAGAATTATACTGCACCAAAATGGTAATCGTCATCATCATCATTTTATGTCCATTCTCCATGCTGGTGTGGGTTGGATGGTTTGATCAGAGCTGGCAGGCAGGAGAGCTGTGCCTGGTTCCAGTCTGATTTGGTTTGATTTCTATGGCTGAATGTGCTTCCTAACACAAACCACTTTACAGTGTGTAACTGGGAGTTTTTAATGTGGCACAAGCATGATTGCTTTTATGTGGTGCTGATATAGGATTTTTTTTTATTTTTATGTGGCACCAGGACAGGTACTTTTACATGCATGTATAGAAGACTTACTCCTACTATAGAGATACAATGATAGGGAACAGGAGTTGTAGACTTTTGTAAGACAAAATTGTTCCTCAACTCTTTGATGGAACTACAGTCCTGAGTCAAGCAAAGGCCAGGATTGGGCACCTGGTATCAGGATTGTTGCTAGGTATTCAGACTTTTCTGCTAATTGGATAATAATGTATTGGATTATACATGAACTCATGTAGTCAATAAGTGTGGGAAAAAGTAATGAAATTCTGTAGAAGAATCTAGATATTCTTTTCTACTCTAGACACAAGACCCGAAATTTTGGGGGAGGAGGCCAGTCAATTAGATCGACCCCAGTACACAACTGGTACCTAATTTATCGACCCCAAAAGGATGAAAGGCAAAGTCAACCTCAGCAGAATTTGAACTCAGAACGTAAAGACAGACGAAATACCGCTAAGCATTTCACCTGGCATGCTAACATTTCTGCCAGCTCACCACCTTAGAAGAATCTAGAATAAACTGGACTGTGCATTCCAGGGAGCTTTCAGTTTGGGGATTATGGACATTGCTAGCATGGTAGCATGGTAGCTTCTTTTCATTCTGTCTTGGAACATAAATGTCATACATTATTTACATTATTTACAATTGACGGATATATTTGTCCTTATCTTGTTTGTTGTTAGCGCAGCATTTCAGCTGATGTACCCTCCAGCCTTCATCGGTTGTCTTGGGGAGGTTTCGAGCCTGGGTTCTCATTCCTAAGATTTATAATAATAATAATAATAATAATAATAATAATAATAACAACAACATTGAAAAATACCTTAGGAATGAGAATCCAGGTTCGAAGTTTCCCCAGGACACCTGGTGGGGGCTGGAGGGTGTATCAGCTGGAATGTTGTGTTGACAACAAGCAGGATGAGGATAAATATCCATCAAATGTAAACAATGTACATAATTCCTCATCTCTTAAATATAGAACTGTATAAATGTGATACTTGTCAACTTTTGGAAGATGTAGTCTAAATTCAGTCAATACTTTCCTTTGGTCAGCTGATGTCAGGAAGGGTATCCAGGAGTAAAACTCCAGCTGAAGTAGACATTGGTTCACAATGCAGTCCTTGATCCTATTGGATCCTGCAAAACCATCCAACCCATGCTCATGCTGACATTGATGCTAATGTTGATGCTGATGATGAACATTAGCAGATGATGATGATGATGACGATGACAACGATGATGATGACAACAATGATGATGATGACATCAACGATAGCGATGATGATGATATGATGATGCGGATTTTGCATTTAATTTGTTTTTGTTATTTGCTTATTCCATAGCAGCAAGTTATGTCTTCCATACTGAATCCATAATTTGCTGCTGGAACTGTTGCAGTGTTAAGTGCTCTTTCATCTTATGATCTGAGTTGAGTTCCCTATTTTTTATTTTTTCAGGGTCATTCTAGTCCAGTGGGTGCATTCCTTCCAGATTATTTTCTTCATTCTTGCATGCAGAATCGGTTGATCCCAGTTAATTATCAGATTTCTACATGACATATCTACTTCCATTTCTTTGAAATGTCAGACAGTGGGTGTTAATAAATATAGTCAACCTTCCCCTTTTGAAAGTGGCACAGGTGAATTTATTAAATCCAAGTGCCATACTGATGCCACAACTATAAGGCTTTGGCAACCTGGAAAAGATTTTTGAAGCAGTATCTTGGACTCGGCATGTAACTTAATATCATCTACAAAGGTGCAAGTGTGGGGGTGAGTGTGTACATGCACATATGCATGTATGTGTGTTTGTGCCTGTATTTGTCCCACACCATTGCTTGACAACTAGTGTTAGCTTGTTTATGTCCCCATAACTTAGAGGTTCATCAAAAGAAACCGATAGAATAAGTACCAGGCTTTAAAAAGAAACTGTACTGGGGTTGATTCATTTGACTAAAAATTCTTCAAGGTGTTGCTCCAGCCTGGCCACAGTCTTATGACTGAAGCTAGTAAAAAAATAAAAGATATAACAAGTGGTTGATCAGGGACTTCCATACTTTTCACAGCTACTTCCCATACATATTTAGGGCTGATCTCAAGTGGGGGCAAAAGCCAGATAGATCAAAGATGGGGGGAAACAAGCCTCATAAAAGTATTCCTCTTTATATAAGAATTGTGTACACCAAGCTGTGTCCCAGGTTTAGGGTATGAGGCAAGTGAAATCAAAATCGAAATCGAACTAAATTCGATGAGTGGCCCCCATGCCAACCTCTCCTTGATTGGACACTAAACTCGGCTTGCGAAGACCTGTTGGGGCAAGCGAAAGTGAAATCGTGATGACACCTGTACCAGTGGAGCACTAAGAGCACCGTTCAAGTGTGATCGTTACCAGCGTCACCTTCCTGGCACGTGAAAAGTCATTTGAGCGAGATCGTTGCCAGTGCCGCTGGACTGTGCAGGTGGCACATAAAATACTCCATTTTGAGTGTGGCCGTTGCCAGTTCTGCCTGACTGGCCCTTGTGCTGGTGGAACGTAAAAGCACCCACTACATTCTCAGAGTGGTTAGCGTTAGGAAGGGCATCCAGCTGTAGAAACTCTGCCAAATCAGATTGGAGCCTGGTGTAGCCATCTGGTTTCACCAGTCCTCAGTCAAATCGTCCAACCCATGCTAGCATGGAAAGCGGACGTTAAACGATGATGATGATGATGATGAAATATTTTAAACATTCATGATATTTCTGAAGTTTATATCATTGCATATGCCTGTATACTTTATTTTACCTTACTTTTTAGACATTTTAGAGATTTAAAACTATATATATTTATTGATTCTAGAATGAATTGAACACACACACACACACACACACACACACACACACACACACACACACACACACACACACACATATATTAAATCTTGCGTTGGATATACGGTATTGTTCCTGTGGTCTTCCACCCTTATGTATCCATTCTTACTATAATTTGTATATATGTATATATATATATATATATTGTTGTACTTGGGGATGGTCATATTGCCAGTTTAGCCAATAAAAACACACGCACTGTATATTTGGTGTTAATTTTTTTTTTTTTTTTTTTTTTTTTTCAGCTTTATATTACATTAATCTTAATCTTAATCTTATTTCGGCCAGAGTTCTTTCGTCACACTTCTGTGACCTCATCAGTGGTCCTTTGTTTCCTTCTTTTTTATGTGTGTCTCACCTTGCTAACTATCAGCCATTTTGTATCAAAAATGGCTGATAGTTAGCAAGGTGAGACACACATAAAAAAGAAGGAAACAAAGGACCACTGATGAGGTCACAGAAGTGTGACGAAAGAACTCTGGCCGAAATAAGATTAAGATTAAGATTAATGTAATATAAAGCTGAAAAAAAAAAAAAAAAAAAAATTAACACCAAATATACAGTGCGTGTGTTTTTATTGGCTAAACTGGCAATATGACCATCCCCAAGTACAACAACATCTGTTTCAACACACGATTTCACATAAAAAATCTTGCAAAACAAATATGTATATATATATATATATATATATATATATATATATATATGTATGTATGTATACGTGTATGTGTGTGTTTTTGTGTCTGTGTTTGTCTCACTACCAGTACTTGACAACCAGTGTTGGTGTGTTTGCATCCCTGTAACTTAGTGGTTCGGCAGAGGAGCCCAATAGAATAAGTACTGAGTTTAAAAAAAGAAGTACTGGGAGTCAATTCATTTGACTAAAGATTCAAGGTAATGCCCCAGCATGGTCAAAGTCTAGAGGCTAAAACAGGTAAAAGATAAAAGACAAACTAACACCTGTTGTCAAGCAGTGAGAGGTTCAAGCACAAACACAAAGACATACACACATATACTTATATACAAATATAGGCATGTGTGAAGACCGGTGACACCATTAATGTGATTAGGTTTATTTACCTGAGTTATCTCTGAATGGCATTGCTATAAAGACAGTTTTCTCCAGGTTCAAACCAGTCGCGTTTTGGTCAAACTCCAGTGTTTGACCCAAGCAAAAAAAAAAATAGTGCAATAGGTGTAAAACATGTAGTAAATGAATATGAAAAAAATGCATGCTGGTGAACGGGGAGTGGGGGAGAGGACTCTGTTAACATTGAGTTTTCGGATTGTGTGAATTTTCCGAGTCCTCTCCCCTGCCCTCCGTTCGGCAGCATGCATTTTTTTTTCATATTCGTTCACTACATATTGTTTTACACCTATTGCACTCTTTTAAAATTTTTTTTTGACTCAGGTCAAACACTGGAGTTTGACCTTTCAATTGACTTATTCTAGTGTTAGCTTGTTGTGTTGACCTGAAGTCTGGCAACACGCACTCAACAAATTCTTAAGTGAATTGCAACCAGTATTCAATTGTTCCTAGGGTTAATGTTTACAACTTGACCATTAACTGTTCTTAGTATGAACACATTTGTTTGAATTGTGTTTCCACTTGTATGAATACATTTGAATTGAATTTCCATTTGTATGTGTACATTTTCACTGTGTTACAATAAATCTTTTGTTGAATGCATCATGAACTCTCTGTGTCATTGTAGTTATTCATTACTAACGAATTAAACATGTAACATATTTTAGGCGTCCCCTAAAAGGACGCACTAAACAAAGAAGATTGTTGCCTTGCTGAAGGTCCTGCATAGTAGGAACAGAATCTAAAGCCATGTGATTGTAAAACAAACTTTTTAACCATTCTATCATGCCTTCTCTTATCTTCTGTTTGCATTAAAATGGTTCTCATCTTAAATGTTGGCAATTGTAGCACACCAGATGTTGTAATTTATTCATTAATTCATCCAACCAACAGGTGTGGACCTGATAAAATTAAAATAAAAAGTTTGGATATTTATATTGCAGCATTTTCTTGAGGGTTTGGGGTTTTTTTTCTCACCTTTCAAATTTTGGGCATTGTGTACTAAGCTTGAACTTTCAATGAATATTTTAGGTATAATTTGAGATACTGTGTCACTAGATCACCCTTGAAGTTGAATTATCAAGTTAATAGTGTAAGAAAACACGTCTGCTGATAAAGTTGACACACATGCACTTAAAAAACACATAATGAGATGCAGGCTCATGCATAATTACAAATACACATATAGATATTCATAACACACACATTTTCACACCAGCGTACATGTACAGGAAGGTACACACAAATGAAATGACATATGGTGACTGTAGTGAATGAGTATGCTATTGTTGTGTTGAATCTACTATCAGATGCTTAACATGGGGAGCAAGGAGGAAGTCTCCTCCCTCACTCCCCATGTGCAGGTGTGAAGAGGCAGAACATTTCCTATCGTTTATCTTACCAGTTAATTAAGGTGGAAGCCTCAAAAATATCTTTGTTCCCACTGCCTACTTGTCTGATATCATCATCATCATCATCATCACCACTTAGCATCCATTTTCCATGCTGACATGGGTTAGATGGTTTGACTGGAATTGGTAAGCCAGAGAGCTAACAGACTCTAGTCTGTTTTGGCTTGGTTTCTATGGCTAGATGCCCTTCCTAATGCCAACCACTCCATAGAGTGTACTGAATGTCTTTAATGTGTCACTGGCACAAGAGCCTTTAACATGTCACCAGCATGGGTACATGTGTCTGTATGTATATATATATAACTTTTAGTTATTTCTAGACATAATTCAATTTCCTTCTGACTTAATCTTTATTTCTGAGTGTGTATTATTAGATCATCATCATCATCATCATCATCATCATCATCATCATCAAAACATCACCATCATTGTCATTGTCATCTTCATTATCATTTAACATCCACTTTCCCCTACCTGAATGGGTTAGAAAGAATTTTTTAGGCAGTTTTTCTTATGGCCAGATGCTCTTCCTGTCACCAGCCCTCACCTGTTTCAAAGTAAAGCAATATTTCCCCATAGCCAGACATGGAAGACTGGAAATGAGCAACATGATTTGTGTGACAGTGATGCTCATTTACAAGCATCACATGATGTCAAGCGTAAGGCTACACATGCAAACACACACACACACACACACACACACACACGTGGTGAGCTTTTCATTTTCTATCTATCAAATTCACTCACAAGGCTCCTCAAGGCCATAGTAGAAGACACTTTCCCAAGATGCCACAAAGGTAAAAATAAAGTTATCTCCTCAAGTCATGCTGACTCATAAGGGCCAGTTTCCATGACCTATAAATTTCCCACCTGGACAGGATGCCAGTCCATTGCAGGATTACTCATTTTTGCCAGCTGAGTGGACTGGAGCAATGGGAAATGAAGTGTTTTGTCCAAGAGCATGTGTTGCATGGTCCTGGAACTAAAGCAACAATCTTACAATCATGAGTCCAATACCCTAACCACTAAGCAACATACCTCCACCTAAGATTCCACACACTGGGATTGTACCATATGGTTCAGAATCAAACAAGTAAAAGAGTATATGTATACACACATGTGCATAAGAGTGTGCATACATGTGTGTGTAAGCCTAAGGATGCATGTCTGTAGTTTTTACATTCAACAAAAATTTAATATTCCTTTCCTCCTTCTTCCTCTTCCAGAGATGACCTCACCATTTGCTTGAATTATGCCCTCTATTTATACAAACAAGGAATACAGCAAGAAGCTGCCAAACAATTTGCACTTTTTGAACAGAAAAAGGATTCTTATTCATCAGCAGGTGGAGTTATTGATCAAGAGGTAAAGAAAATCCAAACATACATATCATATATATATATATATATATATATATATATATATATATATATATTAGAAAAAATAATAAGGTACTCAGATATCTGGATGATTGTACATTTTCAGATTTTTATTAATATGCCACATGTTTTTATAAATTAGCGCTTGCATCTATTCAAGTAGATTCTCCAGATCTAATTTTTCTTGAGAGAAAATTAAATCTGGAGAATCTACTAGAATAGATGCAAGCACTAATTTATAAAGACATGTGGCATATTAACAGAAATCTGTAAATATACAACCATCCAGATATCTGAGTACCTTATTATTTTTTCTAATATATAATTCTTGTGCATCACCTCCAAACCTTCTAAGATATATATATATATATATATATATATATATATATATATCCCACCCTTTCCCTATTCTTCTCCTCTCCCCTTCACCATTCCCTCTCTCTCTCTCACTCTTCCTCCTTGACTCTCTCGTCGCTGACACGTGACAAAAGGGGATCTATCTTTCTGTCTATTTCCTTCCTAAAGGAAAGACATGCCTCACCTGTATCCTCTCTTGGCTCATTCTCCTTGTGTTCATAATAATTTTTCCATCGTCTTGGCTCAACAGCCCTCACCGTTTGTTTTTACTGTCTTGTTCTCACTGTCATGTTCTTGTTAACACTTTCACCCTCCGCAAAAAATCCCAAATTTTATTTAATTTGCTTTGCGGGAAGGACTGTTTCAACAAAGTCGCATATTGTCCTTACCTTTGAAACGCGGAGTAGATGAAACAGAGATAACTGAAGAAGGGGTGTATTCTTTATGTTGCATGTCTCGTTTCTCTGTTTGTTTTTTTCGTTGTTCGAAAAAAGTTCGTTTTCTATGTTTTCGTTTCTCATTGTGTTTAATGTTTTTTTGATGTCCTGTACCCATATATGCATGTATATATGTATATATATGTAAGTATGTACATATATGTATGTATATATGCATATATTTATCTATTATTTATATTGTTATATGATCAAACGCCACACATCCTTTTCCAAGTAAGTTTTGTCTATATATATATATATATATATATATTATTGAATGACAAGGAAACAGGGATTATATAGTCAACTGCATTAGCTTACTGCTGTTTCTGCTATAAGATGTTGCACAAGCACTCAGTTCTGAGTGCACCGCGTCTTATAGCAGAAACTTCTCGCTCTACATTCACAACATTCATGGAAATCAGCTTCAACTTGAGAGTACAGTATGTCTATCATTGGAGTTTTTGTGGCTCTGGTCGTGGTCTAACTGCATGGCCTTCCAACCCAAATACAAGATGTTTTTACAAGACACCACATATATGAATGGACTCACAATGAGCTTTGACAGGTCTTGTTTGCAATCATGCTGAGTATCCATGACACACCCACCTCACCTATCAATCCTGACAAACCAGGTGAGGAGAGCTGGTTTAGTTGCCAACCACCTGACCCTGAAACAAGTAGTACTGGACTGCATGATACAAGTTGCAGGATTTTCCTGACATTGACCTCAGTAGCAGAAACAGCTATAAGCTAATGAAGTTGATTATGTCATTCAGTCATTTATATTATGCTCTGTACTCACCTAACATTTTATTCTAATGCATATGTATATCGAATTCTGACAACTAGTTATTAGTATAATCAATAGCAACAGAAGCTGTATTATTATCACAAGGTAATACTAATCCCCATTTAAAAGTGGATGTTGTATTAGAACACAGAATTCTGTGATAGTTACCATGAAAGAACTTCTCATATGGACTTGTGGTGCATATAAGCACTCTTGCTTATATCATTAGTGGAAGATTATCATCCACCATCACCACCAGGACTACCAGATCTCATGATTTTGGCCTTCCTTGGCCTCGTCACTGGTAGACACCCAAAAGAGATAGCAGTGATTCTTCTATCAGCAATATACATACAATTTCAGTACCTCATCAGGCACTGGTGTCACAAATAGCCAGTGGACTTATTAAAAAGTAATTAATACTGATAGAAGCAGTATTAATATCAAAAGGTAACATTTATTCCCACTTAAAAGTGGGTGTTGTATTAGTATCACTATGCCTAAGTGAGCTCATTATATATATATATATATATATATATATATATATATATATATATATAAATATCATCATCATCATCATCATCGTTTAACGTCCGCTTTCCATGCTAGCATGGGTTGGACGATTTGACTGAGGACTGGTGAAACCGGATGGCAACACCAGGCTCCAGTCTGATTTGGCAGAGTTTCTACAGCTGGATGCCCTTCCTAACGCCAACCACTCAGAGAGTGTAGTGGGTGCTTTTACGTGTCACCCGCACGAAAACGGCCACGCTCGAAATGGTGTCTTTTATGTGCCACCCGCACAACCCAGTCCAGGGGCACTGGCAACGATCTCGCTCGAAAATCCTACAGGAGCCAGTCAGGCGGTACTGGCAACAGCCACGCTCAAAATGGTGCATCTCATGTGCCACCCGCACAAGAACCAGTCCAGGGGCACTGGCAACGATCTTACTTGGCTTGCCGGGTCTTCTCACGCACAGCCCATTTCCAAAGGTCTCGGTCCGTAGTCATCGCCTCGGTGAGGCCCAATGTACGAAGGTCTTGCCTCACCACCTCAGCCCAGGTCTTCCTGGGCCTACCTCTTCCACGGGTTCCCTCAACTGTTAGGGTGTGGCACTTTTTCACGCAGCTATCCTCCTCCATTCTCACCACATGTCCATACCAGCGCAATCGTCTCTCTTGCACGCCACAACTGATGCTTCTAATGTTCAGCTTTTCTCTCAAGATACTTACACTCTGACGGGTATTCACATTGACATTACACATCCAACGGAGCATACTGGCTTCATTCCTTGCGAGCTTACGTATGTCCTCAGCAGTTACAGCCCATGTTTCACTGCCATGTAGCATGGTTGTTCGTACGCATGCGTCATACAGTCTGCCTTTTACTCTGAGTGAGAGTCCCTTTGTCGCCAGCAGGGGTAAGAGCTCTCTAAACTTTGCCCAGGCTATTCTTATTCTAGCAGCTACACTTTCAGCGCACCCACCCCCACTACTAACTTGGTCGCCCAGATAGCGGAAGCTATCGACTACCTCTAGTTTTTCACCCTGGAATGAGATAGAAGTTGTTTCCTGTTTGTTTGCAGTCTTTATTGCACCTGAACATCTGCCACAAACAAAAACTAACTTGCTAGTTAACCTGCCTTTGATGTTGCTGCACCTCTTATGTGTCCATAGCTTGCACCGGGTACATCTTATTGTCCATAGCTTGCACCGGGTACATCTTATTGCACCGGGTACATCTTATGCACCGGGTATATATATATATAGTTGAAAAATATCGTTAGAGGTATAAATATACTATAAACAATTATAGAAAAAAGGAGGAGAAAAAGATGTTGAATCAAAATTAGATTTAATTCAAAATAGGATTCAATACATATGCACGTTTCAAAGGACAATACAAATATATAAGAAAAAATTATAACCATAAAAATTATTCAATTTATGCAGTGTCGTTTTCATCAGTGTGAGGAATTTTTGTAAGGATATTAAAAAAGGTTTAATAAAATAAAGCAAACTATCTTGAATACACCAGCCAGTCTTGTCTGATCGATGCTTTTTCCTTAAGTTCTCTTTGGTTTTTTTTCTCTGCATGTATGTACATTTTCACTTTAATATTGTAACTTTTTTCAAACATAGTTTTACCTATCACTTTTTAGCCTCTTGTAAAATATATATATATATATATATTCATTTTTCAATTTTAATATGTATATGTATAACTCTTTATGGGGTTTTTTTCTACTAGTCCACCTGTTACGTTATATTCTATTATACACACGTCGCCGTGTTTATTATATTTTGTCTCAACCTGTTACCATTTTTTTAAACATATCCGTTAGTTTTTTATTCTTATTTTTATGTTATAGTTTACCACACATATAGACGTGCATACACATTGATATGTCTGTCTTTTTTTCTCTTTCGTCTCTCTTACTGTCATTATTACTGTTATTTTTTCTCTTTTTACAACTTGCTTGTAAATATCCAATTTTTTTTCCGTATTACCCCATTTGTAATCTCCCTTATTAAATTTAATTTACTTTATTTTATTAAACCTTTTTTGATGTCCATACAAAAATTCCTCACACTGATGAAAATGACAATGCATAAATTTAATTATAATTACTATGGTTATAATTTTTTCCTACATATTTGTATTGTCCTTTAAAACGTGCGTATGTATTGAATCCTATTTTGTATTAAATCTAATTCAACATCTTTTTCTCCTCCTTTTTTCTTTAATTGTTTATGATATATCTATATCTATAATGATATTTTCCAACTACTATTTTCATATTCTTATTACTTGCTCTGGCTGTTTTCTATAAATATGATGAATCTTTATTAGAAATCATTCTTTCTCTCTTGTTGGACCTTTCAAAAAGTTTGAATTGTTCTCTTTTGAACTTATTTTTTCCTACACACACACACACACACACACACATATATATATATATATATATATATATATATATATCACTTAGGTATTGCGAGACCAATAACCTGACATAGAACTCAATATATGTATATTTCAGAATGAAGTGTTTGCTGAGTATAGAGTGGTAATAAAAAAGAGAGATAACAAAGGAATAAATGATCATCTTATGAACTTCATTAGCTTACAGCTGTTTCTGCTATAAGATGCAGTGGACTTATGGTTGAGTACCTGAGTAACACCTTATAGCTTTATCAGAGCCTTGAATATGAAGTTCAGTTTATTTGGGAAAGAATTAAATTACAGCTGTAAGCTAATGAAGTCTATAAGATAATCATTTATTCCTTCTTTTGTCATCTTTCATATATATATATCATCATCATTTAATGTCTGTTGTCATTGCTGGCATGGGTTGGATGGATTGACCAGACCTGGCAAGCTGGGGAGCTACACCAGACTCCAGTCTGATTTGGCATGGTTTCTATGGTTGGAAGCTCTTCCTAACGCCAACCACTTTACAGAGAGTGCTGGGTGCTTTTACATGGTGCCACATGGACACTTTTATGTGGCATCACACAGGCATTTTTATGTGGCACTACACGGGCAATTTTACATGGCTCCACACAGGTTCTTTTATGTGACACCACCACAAGTGCTTTACACCACCAGCATGATCAGTCTTAACATTTCTGCTGCAGGGTACATATACACACACACACACACACACACACACACACACACACACACACACACATATATATATATATATATATCATATGTGTATATGTTTGTAAAATAAATTTTAATTTTTTCTGATCTTTTCATCTTTTGTTAGATTTTGGTAACTGCCAATCAACTCAATTTTGCTGTCGAAAATAATGAAAACCCAGCTTGGGAGAATTCCAATTCTGATGAAATGGAAAGTGACTTTTCAACATCAAAACCACTAACTAAAGAAAACAGTGCCAATTTTGAAGCCAAAATTAATCCCATACCAGCTGAGTCTGCAACTACTGATGTAAATAATACTTCTGTTGAAAACTGGGAACCATCCAACATTCTTAGTCCAAGACCAAAGCAATCAAAACTAACTAGTTTACCACCTTTACAAGCTAGTAGTGAACTTCTAAAACTGAGAGAAACTTTATCATTTTCTAAGACACCAACATTGATGAAGGAGTCTGAAAATTCTGGCAAAAAATTTTAATCCCTAAAACAATAAACACAATAAACAGAGAATACAAGGCATATACTATTATCAGTTGTATACTACACACAACCACTGGCCTTTCAGGGAAGGAATATATTAGACCCTTTTTTTAAATTAGTTTTTATAAAGTTTCATCTGTATGTATATATATATATTCTGTATGTTTATGTGTGTGTGTGTGTGTGTGTGTGTGTGTGTGTGCACGCATGTTTGAGGGGGTGCTGATGAGTTCTTGTCTTTGGGTAAAAGAAAATACAGGAGGATCAATTAATTATTATTTTATTCAACATATTCTCTTCTCAGATTCAAACACTTATTGCAGTGGTCCCACAATTTTTCTAAGCCCTATAAAAGAACTCGGAAGGTTGGGCCTCCAACCAAGACTTTTGCAATACCCTTAAAGCCAGGAACTTTTCAGCACCCCCTTGTATATATGCATGTATATGTCTATGTATATGTATATTATGTCTGTCTGTATGTATGTATGTTTGTGTGTATGTATGTTTGTGTATATATATGTATGTATATTACACACATTTGGGTGTGGAAATGGGAGATATAGCATTCAATACATGTAGTAGAGTTTATTTATTCATTCAATGGTGAAGATTTTTGCATCATTACTTTTAAATTTCTCAATTTATGCATTTGTTTAGGCAAAACAACTGTGTGTGTGTGTATGTGTGTGTGTGTGTGTGTGTGTACATCCCCACACCCACACACACACACACATACATACACATGTATATAGATAGATAGATAGATAAATAGATAGATAGATATGTATATATACATATATATGTCATCTAATCCTACTTAGTCATTAAAAAAAAAATCTATGCAATAAACACTAAATATAACCTTAATCACTTAGCTATTAATTAATATTTGGCTGATATTTCAAAATAATTCTCTATTTTCTATTTTTCCATTAATTCACTTAATTTATACCAACAGCACACATTTATGTAGACTGAAAATGTAGAAACCCAGAAAATTAAGGATAGTCTCTGATAGCAAATAGTAAATACAGAACATTTGCAATGTAGATTAAATTATGTTGTTGTGGTGAAGAGAAGTCTAACATATCAAGCAGAAAGAGCCTACATCTTTATAATTTGATCAGTCATTCTTCAGTAAATTCAAACACTCCCGCTGAAGAGTTGCAATAAAAGTGAAACATACTGTTGTTTTTCTTCCCATATTTTTCGATACAAATGTAAGAGGAATATTGGTCAATAATGTTAGATTAGTAGAATCATTAGATCATTGGACAAAAATGCCTTGTGGGTTTGTATTTGGTCTTGCTCTTTAGGTTCTGAGTTCAAATCTTGCTGAGGTCAGCTTTGCTTTTCATTCACCCGGGGTTGGTAAAATAAGTACTTGTCAAATACTGGAGTCAATATAATCGAATGTTCTCTCCCACCTCCAAAAACATTCCCGTCCTTGTGCCTATGTAAGAAATTAGTATTTTTTTACTGCATATCTAATACTACTTTGCATTTTTAAGGGTATAAGCATCAAATGTGCCTTCACCCATTTAATGTATGTTCTTTTATTCTTTTACTGCTTTCACATTATTGCACTGTGGCCATACTGGGGCATTGTCTTAAAGGGTATAAAAGTATGTGTAAGATGTAAATGTTGTATCTTGAGAGGGACCCTATGACATTAATAAACACCCACATTGGTTAGATTTCACTTCTTTGAAGTTGGTGAGCTGGCAGAATCATTACCAGGCTAGATAAAATGCTTAGCAGCATTTCTTCTGGTTTTATGTTCTGAGTTCAAATTCCTTTTGTGGGATGATAAAATAAGTACCAGTTGAGCATTGGATTTTGCTTTGTTTTTTGGGTTTTTTTGCAATGTAATCAACTAGCCTACTTTCCCAAAATTTCCATCCTTGTGCCTATAGTTGAATAACTATTATTATTAGTTGGTTAATAACTATTATTATTAGTTGGTTAATAACAACCTTCCTGAGATATAAAAAAATCTATTTCAACATATGAGTTTACATTAAAAATCTTGCAAACTAAATACAAAAGCAACATAAGATATAAATAAATATAATATTTATCTCCACTTAAATGTGAATGTTCTGTTAGAACAAACTTTACTACAATAGTTACCATGAGAGAAATTCCCATATTGGTTTTTGGTGCAAAATGCACTCTTATTTATATTGCTAGCAGGGAGGTAAATCTCCACACCTCCAGCACAGAGATAACCAGATCATGTGATTTCCACCTTCCTTAGCCTTCTCAATGATGGATGCTCGACTGCTAGAGATAGCAGCAATTCATCTCCCTGCCAGCAATATAAAGAATAACAGTGTCAGAAAAGGCATTGGTGTTACAATTAGCCAATGAGCTTGTTAAAAAATATATATTAGCAATAGAGGCAGTATTAATACCATATGGTAATATTTATGTCCACTTAAATGTGGATATTCTGTTAGAGCAAACTATACTGCAGTTACCATAAGAGAAATTCATTTGGACTTTTGGTGCAAAATACATTCTTGTTTATATCACTAGCAGGGAGATAAATTCCCACAGCCTCCAGCACCAAGACACCGGATCATGTGATTTCAGCCTTCCTTGGTCTTGTCAGTGTTGGATGTTCAACCACAAGAGTGCATTTTGACCAAAAGCCAATACAAGAGTTTCTCTCATGGTTACTACCACAGTGTAGTTTGTTCTACCAGAACATCCATGTTTAAGTGGAGATAACTATTACCTCTTGGTATTAATACTGCCTCTGTCACTTATAAGTATTTAGTAAGTAAATATATTTATCTAAACACATTGAAAAGCTGATAGAAAATTATTCAAATACTCATTTTTATCTTAATTATACCAAGGTATGCAATCTTAAGACTTAAATACAGAAAAAATTTTCTAAGAATGCTTCCCATGATTTTGATGATCATATGACAGATGAAAAAAGAATTTTAAAATTAATAATTATAATTTCTTATTTTTTGAAGAGCAACATAGTAACAATCCAATCATAGACTACAATACAAGGAGGCGCATGACTTAGTAGTTAGGGTGTCAGCATCATGATTGTAAGATTGTGGTTTCGATTCCTGGACTGGGCGACGCATTGTGTTCCTGAGCAAAACACTTCATTTCACGTTGCTCCAAAAAAAATAGAATAAAAAATAGATTATGTAATTTTATGGATTTTATTCGTAATTAGGAGTTATTTTGACTGAAAAAAATGATGCTGTAACCTAACTTATTGTATTTAGAATATTAATTTCGATTCTTTAATCCAAGAAATTTGGAATTGTGTAAATGTATGAATTTTAAACATACACACACACACACAGAAAATCTGCCTTTTATAGATAAGATATATATATATATATATATATATATATGCATGTATATATATATATATATATATATATATATATATATATATATATATATATATATGCATGTATATATATATATATATTGTAATGTTAGATTTATAAAGTATATAAATTTCTGTTTTGTGTAGTGCAAACATTTTCAATTATAGAATTCAGTATGTTGGGTAGATTAGATAGATATATTTATTATAACTAAAATTTACAGTCTACTTCATGACAGTGAATACCTAGAGATAAACCTCAGAGTAAATATCTATCTATCAATCTATCTATCTAATTATATATATATATATATATATATATATATATATCAGTAAGGGATTCTTTATTGAAGTAACTTTACTTCTGGTACATTGTTGACCAAAAATTACTTAGGCTTCTATTTCTAGCAAGTCATTGAAAATTCTACACATATTGAAAATACATGCTACTATGTTCAATTACATTGTGAAAGCATGTAGTAATAGTTAGTAAATTACTCATTTTATCTTTGTGAAAGCATGCAATTATATAAATTCTGGTCCCATTATGACAAACATAATAGCAGTGATGTACCAATGATTGTTTTCTATGTCTGCACTTCATCTTTGTAAAATAACAATACATGGATAACATTTACTTCCCATTTGTAAATATATTATTATATTAATATAAACAAATATTACTGCCTTATTTGTCTTTGTGTTATTTCTATTTATAAATACTTGAAGAAACACCGCTCTGAGCAATTTTCTAGTTATATATATATGTATATATATTTAGTTAAAGATAGTTATGGCTAATTCATTAGGGTCTAATGTGACTTGTGTAACGTTGAGCGCCTTAGGGACGCAAAATCTTGGGTAACCCTATGAACCAGCCATATCTTTATCTAAATATTCTACTACTCTGTTACATAGAGTTTGCTTCTCCTTCGGATTTATTATTTACTAATGATACATATGTATATATCATCATCATCATCATTTAATATCCGTTTTCCATGCTGCTATGGGTTGGACAGTTTGACTGAAAACTAGTAAGCTAGGGAGCTGCACTAGGTTCCAGTCTGATTTGGTATGGTTTCTACAGCTGGATGCCCTTCCTAATGCCAACCACTCCAAGAATGTAGTGGGTGCTTTTTATGTGCCACCAGCATGGGTGCCAGTTACATTACACCAGCATCAGCCACAACTATGATCTTACTTGGCTTGGCAGATCTTCTCAAGCAGGGTATCTTGCCAAAGGTCTCAGTCCCTTGTCGCTGTCTCCATGAAGCCCAACATTCAAAGGGTTCTTTTTATGTGCCAGTTACATAACACCGGCATCGACCATGACTACAATGTCACTTGGCTTAAGTCTTCTCAAGCACAGCATATTGCCAAAGGTTTCAGTCATTCGTCATTGCCTTTGTGAGACCCAACATTCAAAGATCATGTATCACCACCTTATCCCATGTCTTCCTGGGTCTGCCTCTTCCACAGTTCCCTCCACTCTTACAGATCAGCACTTCTTCACACAGTTGTCCTCGTCCATACACATCACAGACCATATATATATATATATATATATATATATATATACATGTCTCTTAAAGGATAGAGCTCAAAATCAATGCATTGAAGATACTTTATTGCAGCAACAATTATAATAACAGAAACACCCACAATAAGCCAAACCTATGCACATTTCAATAGGGTATCCCGGAAAAATAAACCACATTATTTTTCCGGGATACCCTATTGAAATGTGCATAGGTTTGGCTTATTGTGGGTGTTTCTGTTATTATAATTGTTGCTGCAATAAAGTATCTTCAATGCATTGATTTTGAGCTCTATCCTTTAAGAGACATGTATACATATATATATATACAAAAACTCAACTGTGAGTTTCTGGCTAAGACTGTTAACAGATACTATATATTTTGTAAAATTTGTTTTATAAAAGTATATATTTAATATATATATATATATATATATATATATATATATATATATATATATATATATCAAAGGTGTACACCATTAATCAAATAGTTAACTATGTCAACCATTAATCAGTTAACCAAAAAGCTAATTTCGATAACTGTTAATCAGTTAATTCTTTAAGAATGTAATGGAAATTATCGATAAACCATTAATGTTAATTTCTGTTATAGAAAAAAAAAACACATTTTGCTCTAAAAACACCTTCAAGAAGTGCTAAAACTATAACATCAGCCTTTTTTGGCCTTTTTAACGGCTTTAGAACCCCAAAACTATAGTTTGTTTGTTGTTTTTTTTTTTTTGCTTTAGAGTTAAAAAATGCTGACTTTATAGTTTTGGCCCTTTTTTTAGGTTTTTAAAGGCAGAAAAAAAACCTCAAATGAAACACAATATTAGTATTAAACTAAAAAAAGTTTATTTATAAACTGGCCATAAAAAATAATAAAAAACACAATATATACATAATTTAATTTTGCCTGTTCTTCTTATTCTCCATTTTGTTCATGAAATGCATGTTGCCCTTCATGAAAATTAGCATGTCAAAGTTTTCATCAGACAGGGATAATCTCTTGGCACTCAAGATATCCTTGCCCATAGAGAACAAACACCCCACTGCAGCATTGGAGGGGATGGCTGTTTTGAACATGATGAACAAGTCTACCAACACTTGCTCACCCAAGAAGGCAGCATCTGTCAGCAAGTCCTTGGAGTTGGTCTCCAACCATGTCTTGACCAAATTCTGGGCCTTGTCCTTGAGTGACCTGTGACTCCTGCTGCTCTCTTTTGGCTGGGTGACACCACCGAAGAAGTCATCCTCCTCTTCATTGTTGCTGCTCACTTCATCAGACTGCTGCCTCATGGCCTTCTCGACCTTACCCTCCATGCTTTTCCCCACCTTGGCAACCTTGGTGTTGTCATACTTATCCAACCAGATGAGGCAAAACCTGGGGTGGAAGGCAGCAGCCAGCTAGCATTCCTCATCTTCCAGGAGGGTCCTAAACCTTTTTTCAATGCCTGCCAAAAGTGCGTCAACCAAGGGGCTGCAGTAGATGAGGTCCTTGAGCCTAATGACTGTCAAAGCAACTTAAGTGTGTGTGTACCAATATATGTATGTCTGTGTTTGTGTGTGTTTGTGTACCAATGTGTGTATGTCTATGTGTGTGTGTGTGTGTGTGTGTGTGTGTGTATGTCTATGTGTTTGTGTTTGTTCCCCCACAAATGCTCAACAACCAGTGTTGATTTATTTACATCCCCCACACGTTAGCAGTTCAGCAAAAAGAGACTAATAGAATAAGTATTAGTCTTAGTAAAAATAGTAAGCACTGGGGATTATTCATTTGACTAAACCCTTCAAGGTAATGCCCCAGCATGGCCACAGTCCAAAGACTGAGATAAGTAAAAGATAAAAGATATATGAATAAACATACATGCATATACATATACATGCATGCATACATACATACATACATACATACATACATACGTACATACATACATACATACATACATACATACATAAATAAATAGGAGCCTTGGATCTAAGTTAGACAGATATATATATATATATATATATATATATATATATATATATATATATATATATATATATATATATATATATATGATGGGCTTCTTGGCGTTAGGAAGGGCATCGAGCTGTAGAAACATTGCCAGATTGGCTTGGAGCCTGGTGCAGCCTTCTGGCTCACCAGCCCTCAGTCAAACCGTCCAACCCATGCCAGTATGGAAAGTAGACATTAAACGACGATAATGATGATGATGGGCTTCTTTTACTTTCTGTCTACCAAATCCACTCGCAAGGCTTTTGTCAACCTGAGGCTATAGCAGAAGACACTGGCTCAAAGTGCCATGCAGTAGGACTGAACCCAAAACCATGCAGTCACAAAGACCCTGCTTTTAGATTTTTTTTCTTTTCCTTTCATTATTATTTTTGCATTCAAATAAAGAAAACTAAGATGTTTGTCATAAACCAAACTTGGCACTGGCAGGAGAGGAAGATTTCTGAAACCAAAGTATATGAAACAAGCCCAAAGCAAAAAACAATTAAAAATTTATTTTTTTTAAATTCCATTTCTGTTTTTCTCATTAGTTTTGAAATCAAGTATGTTAGGGAAATTTTGAAGCATTAGCCTTGCATTTCTAATAGCAGCCATATTTCAACAGAATGAGATAAATGGGTGTAGCTGTTTGGATGTTGGTAATTTGGCATGGCTGACTGGACATTGAACCCATTTTGGTGATGACTTTTTTAGCAACTGAAGTTTGTGGCATTGGAGACAAGCACACACACACCAGGGGTGTATATTCTGCATGTGCTAGGTGTGCATTACACACCCAGTGAAAATGGCAGATTCATTATAGATATTAACCTTACTGACGCGTAATCACATGGATGTGAGTTCGAGTCTCATGGCTGGCTGGCAACGTATTTTTCTGCATTATATGGATAATTTATCCTGATCACGCTATTTATAGCATTATCACGCATTTGAGAAATAAATTTATTTCTGTTCTTACAATACATCTCAACGCTTCTAAAAAAGAACAAACTTTGTTTGTTTACTTTCATCGTAAAGTTGAGTTTAACGTTAGCGTTTTACTCATTAATTTAATCACTAATCTTAATGGAAAATTTTTATTATACCCCTGCTTGAAATTTGGTGGCACTGGATGTGGCTGCACACCTAATACAGCAACCACCATACACCACTGACACACACACACATATGCTCGCATAGAAATATAGACATACAGATATGGGCAGTGAGAGAGAGAGAGAGAGAGAGAGAGTGAGAGACTGCAATTTATTAACTGAACATGGTTGACATAAACACTTTCTCATTCCTTATACATCATCATCATCATCATCATCGTCGTTTAACGTCCGCTTTCCATGCTAGCATGGGTTGGACGATTTGACTGAGGACTGGTGAAACCGGATGGCAACACCAGGCTCCAGTCTGATTTGGCAGAGTTTCTACAGCTGGATGCCCTTCCTAACGCCAACCACTCAGAGAGTGTAGTGGGTGCTTTTACGTGTCACCCGCACGAAAACGGCCACGCTCGAAATGGTGTCTTTTATGTGCCACCCGCACAAGCCAGTCCAGGGGCACTGGCAACGATCTCGCTCGAAAATCCTACGGGAGCCAGTCAGGCGGTACTGGCAACGGCCACGCTCAAAATGGTGCATCTCATGTGCCACCCGCACAAGAACCAGTCCAGGGGCACTGGCAACGATCTTACTTGGCTTGCCGGGTCTTCTCACGCACAGCACATTTCCAAAGGTCTCGGTCAGTAGTCAAGGTCTCGGTCATACAGATAAATATGCTCACACACTTAAAAAAGAGAGAGAGAGAGAGATCAAAACAGATAAAACATTAAAAAGAGAAGCATATTAAAACATCTAATGTCAAATAAGTCAGTATTGAAAAAGCGACACCAAATAGGCAGCACCAAAACAGCTGTGCCATGATGTCTCATATCCATATTTCAAGTGTGTGTGCACATTCTAAAGATAAGAGTGAGTTACAAATGCATAGTCTTGTGTTATTTCTGAATTCAATATGAATACATCAAATCACAACTACCAAGCCGCAATTATTTTTATACAAATAAAAACCTGTTACTGTAGTGGGTGACGCATTTATATTTATTCCTACTTTAATTATTACTCTCTCTGTTTTTTTTTCTGTAGGCACAGGTGTGGCTAAGTGGTAAAAAGTTTGCTTCCCAACCACATGGTTCCGGATTCATTCCCACTACATGACACCTTGCACATTGTCTTTTACTTATAACCTTGAGCCTACCAAAACCTTGTGAGTATACTTGATGGACAGAAACTGAAAGAAACTTGTAACACACACACACATATAATATATACACACACACACACACATATATATATATATATATATATATATATATATATATATATATACACACACACATGTATGTGTCTTTGTGCATATGTTACGTTTGTCCCCCACCACCACTTGACAACTGGTGCTGGTGTATTTACATTCCCATAACTTAGCAGTTCAGCATAAGAAACTGATAGAATAAGTACTTGAGTCAATTCATTCAACTAAAACTTCTTTGGTGCTCCAACATGGCCTCAGTTTAATGACTGAAACACGTAAGAGATAAAAGAAAAAAGGAGAAAAGCATATTAAAATTATAAATAGTTATGATTTTTTTTTTATATTTCCCCATTTTATGAAAATAATTTTGTCTTATATATAGAAGATCAACAACATTGAGAAAATTAATGAAATACTTTGGATTAATACTTAGCATCATAACTCAAAAATACATATTTGGTTAATAAAAATTTGGGTTTCATTATTTCCAATATTCTTAACATCATAAATAACCATCTTAGGATTACATACAGTGATTAGGAAAGCTACTAGGGTTTGGCTAATATTTGTTTCAAATTTTGGTACAGAGCCAACAGCTTCAGGGAGGGAGTTAATTGATTAGATCAACTCCAGGGCCCAACTGATACTTATTTTATTGATCTCGAAAGGATGTCGATCAAAGTCAACCTTGGTGGAATGTGAACTCAAACTGCCCCAACCTTGTTTCCTTGTAACTTACAGGAAAATGGATGTTTTTCTTAATGAAATTTTCTACAAAAACTGTTTAGATGGTATAGATACCAAGTATTTCAGAATTTAATGTAAACAGACATCATATAATTTCTTTCAAAATTTTAAGTTCCAATTTATAGATATGCACCTACCATTTTTTTCTTTTTAAGACTTTAAATTCTGATATAATCATAATTTAACTATTTGAAAGGTATTTGCAGAAAATTCCATTTAACAATATCAATTTTTCTTAAAATTATTAGGAGGCGCAGGAGTGGTTGTGTGGTAAGTAGCTTGCTTACCAACCACATGCTTCCGGGTTCAGTCCCACTGCGTCGCACTTTGGGCAAGTGTCTTCTACTATAGCCTCGGGCTGACCAAAGCCTAGTGAGTGTATTTGTAGATGGAAACTGAAAGAAGCCCGTGTTATATATGTATATATATATATATATATATATATATATTTGTGTGTCTTTGTTTGTCCCGCCCCACCATCTTTTGACAACCGGTGATGGTGTGTTTATGTCCCCGTAACCTAGCGGTTCGGCAAAAACAAAACAACAGAATAAGTACTAGGCTTACAAAGAATAAGTCCTGGGGTCGATTTGATTCGACTAAAGGCGGTGCTCCAGCATGGCCGCAGTCAAATGACTGAAACAAGTAAAAGAATAAAAGAATAAAACAAAGTTGGGGTGACACACTTGTGCTGGTATGCATAGATAGTTGACAGACAGACAGACAGACAAACAGACAAACAGACAGATATGTGAATTTCTGTAATGTAAAATCAATACAGAGAGTAATTTTGTTTTCAATTTTTAAGTTTTTTACTGTTTTAATATTTAATTTTATTTTCAGGAAATAAATATTTCTATTTTGAAAATTAGTATTTATTTTATCATTTTTTATGAGTACCAAGAAATTTGACAAATGAAAAACTAGAGGTAGTCGATAGCTTCCGCTATCTGGGCGACCAAGTTAGTAGTGGGGGTGGGTGCGCTGAAAGTGTAGCTGCTAGAATAAGAATAGCCTGGGCAAAGTTTAGAGAGCTCTTACCCCTGCTGGCGACAAAGGGACTCTCACTCAGAGTAAAAGGCAGACTGTATGACGCATGCGTACGAACTGCCATGCTACATGGCAGTGAAACATGGGCTGTAACTGCTGAGGACATACATAAGCTCGCAAGGAATGAAGCCAGTATGCTCCGTTGGATGTGTAATGTAAATGTGAATACCCGTCAGAGTGTATGTATCTTGAGAGAAAAGCTGAACATTAGAAGCATCAGTTGTGGTGTGCAAGAGAGACGATTGTGCTGGTATGGACATGTGGTGAGAATGGATGAGGATAGCTGCGTGAAAAAGTGCCACACCCTAACAGTTGAGGGAACCCGTGGAAGAGGTAGGCCCAGGAAGACCTGGGCTGAGGTGGTGAGGCAAGACCTTCGTACATTGGGCCTCACCGAGGCGATGACTACTGACCGAGACCTTTGGAAATGTGCTGTGCGTGAGAAGACCCGGCAAGCCAAGTAAGATCGTTGCCAGTGCCCCTGGACTGAGTCTTGTGCGGGTGGCACATAAGATGCACCATTTTGAGCATGGCCGTTGCCAGTACCGCCTGACTGGCTCCCGTAGGATTTTCGAGTGAGATCGTTGCCAGTGCCCCTGGACTGGCTTGTGCGGGTGGCACATAAAAGACACCATTTCGAGCGTGGCCGTTTTCGTGCAGGTGACACATAAAAGCACCCACTACACTCTCTGAGTGGTTGGCGTTAGGAAGGGCATCCAGCTGTAGAAACTCTGCCAAATTAGACTGGAGCCTGGTGTTGCCATCCGGTTTCACCAGTCCTCAGTCAAATCGTCCAACCCATGCTAGCATGGAAAGCGGACGTTAAACGATTATGATGATGATGATGATGTATGTATTGGGTCATCCCATAAATAATGCAGTTTTTTTATACTTCTTTTATTTTTCAAAATTAAGATAAACAAAGTTCTTCTTTAATCTAAAATTTACTCTCCTTCATTTTCTACAACGCTCTTCCATCTTTCTGGTAGACTTGTAAGGCCCCTCTTCCAAAATTCACTTGTCCATCATGAAAAATACTCTTCTAGTACTGTTCTGACCTCATCTACAGAATTCATATTTTTTCCATCTAAATAATTTTGAAGACTGCAGAATAAATGATAATCAAATGGGGCAATGTCCAGTGAATATGGCAGATGGGGCATTGTTTCTCATTCAAACTGCTCCAACCTTTGGAATGTCATCCTCGCTGTATGTGACTAAGCATTATCCTGATGGGAGAACACCTTTGGCCTGTGGATTAGGCTGAGGGTGGGGAAAGAGGTAGGGTATGTGGGTAGGCAAAGAGTGGGGTAGAGGTGGGGTATGTGGGAGAGGGTGCAGGGGATGGGATGGGGTGGGATGGGAAGGATAGGGAAAGTGGGGTAGGAATGTGTAGGCGTGGGGTGGGCTTATGAAGGAGGGTTGATGATGAAGGTGGGAAAGGGAAGGTGGGTATGAAAGAAGAGAGAAAGAGAGTAGGGGTGGAGAAGTAGAAATCAGAGCAAGAGAGGAGAGGAGGGTGGGAGGAAGTAGGAGGGAGGGAGAGAGAGAGGCAAGAGGAGGAGCTTAGATGAAGAGGGGAGGAGAGTTGAGCCCATGTGGTGCAAAGGAGCGAAGAGAGAAGATTAATCCCTGTTCACGGCACAAACAGGAGTCCGGATGGCCCCTGTGCAAGGACAATCTGAACACGGACAGGTAGAGCGGAAATGGCGTGAGACCGAGGTGTCATTGCCAAGGTAGATGTCTCAGAGGTGTTCCGCGAACCAGTCAGCCAAGCGACGTCCCGTTTGTCTGATGTACAGAGAATGGCAGAGAGAGCAGGAGATGCAATAGATGATATTGGTAGAAGTGCAGGTGAAGGAGTCGGTGATGTGATAGGGTTGATGATGGGTGCCGGTGAGGAGGGTGGTGTTGGAGAGGTAAGGGCAAGTGCGGCAGCATGGGCGGGAGCAGGGGAACGAGCCAGGTTGGGAAGAAGCTGTGGACCAAGAGGTCTCGTAGGTTGTGTGCTCGTTTAAAGGAGAGGAGGGGTCGGTTAGGGAAGAAGTGTGAGGTGGAGGAGTCGGACTGGAGACGCCAGAAAGCTCGGTGAATGGTGCGTTGGAGAGGTAGGGTGGTGGGGTAGTAGGTGAGGGGAAAAGGGAGGTGGGAGACGGCAGGGTGGGTTTGGGGGAGAGAGCAGATGCACGGTCCATGGAATGTGCTCTGGCAAGGGTGGTGTGGATAGTGATGAGGGGATATCCACGCAGGACGAAGTGGCGAGCCATGAGTTGAGACTGAGTCTCAAAGTCATGGTTGTCACTACAGAGCATGTGTAGACTGAGGAATTGGGAATAGGGGTTGGACAGCTTGGTGTGTTTAGGGTGGGAGGAGGAAAAGTTGAGGTATGAGTGTGAGTCTGTGCGTTTGTAGTGGATGGGGGTGGTAAGAGTGGAGTAGTGAATGCTGACTGAAATGTCAAGAAAGGAGACAGAAGTGTCAGAGATAGTGCAGGAGAAGTGGAGGGCAAAATGGAAAGATTTGACAAAAGAGAGGAAGGAGTCTAGATGTTCGCGGGAGAGTGAGGTTGAACCGATACAGTCGTCAATATAACGGCCATATAGTTCGGGAGTGGGACCAGTGAAACTTGAGAATGTTTGGGCCTCAACATAGCCAACGAACAAGTTCGCATAGTTGGAGCCCATTCTCGTTTCCATGGCCACTCTCAAGTTCTGCTGGTAGAAATTGCCCGCGAACGAGAAGCAGTTGAGTGAGAGGACAAGTTCGGCCAGACGAACGAGTGAGGAGGTGTCGGGTTGGGGGTTGGGTCGGAGGTCAAGGAAATGTTTGAGTGCACGCAGTCCCTCATGGTGAGAGATCACCGTGTAAAGACTCTGGATGTCGAGAGTTTAGAGGGGCCAGGAAGGAAGGAGAAAGAGTTGAACAAACGAAGCGCATGGTTGGTGTCATGAATGTGAGAAGGGAGAGAAGCCACTGAGGAGGGGGAAAGGACATGGTCAAGGTATTTGGAGATAAGTTACAGGCGGAGACAATGGGGTGACCAGGGTTATTAGGTTTGTGGATTTTGGGGAGGAAGTAAATGGTGCGAGTGCGGGGGTGCGGACAATGAGGTTGGAGGCGGGGGAGACGAGAGGCGGAGATGAGGTCATGGATAGTAGAGGACACAGTCTGTTGGTAGCTGGGCGTGGAGTCAGAGGGCAGTAGAAGGCAGTGTCTTGAAGTTGACGGAAAGCTTTGGACTTGTAGAGGTCCGCGCGCCATACCACCACGGCTCCACCCTTGTCGGCCGGTTTTATAATGATGTCAGTGCGGCGTCGGAGAGATCGAAGGGCCGAGAGTTTGGCTGGGGAGATGATGAGACGACAGGGACGCCTGGAGTTCACAAAAACATTCCTTCAAAATCAGATTCCAAAGGGCAAAGTTATAGAAGAAACTTGAATAATATCTATCACTTGGGTTTTAAACTCTGTCAGTCAGCAGCTGGTCTTAAAAGTTATCTAAGGGCTCGTCAACGGAGTGATTGTACTGTGGTGTGTGTGTTGATGGGACGGCTATTATCTCTCAAGATGAAGCAATTACCAATCATCATATATACATGTGTGTGTGTAAGTAAATACCCACTTCGGTCACGAATGACCATGAAATTGCACCTAGAAAGTTTCCCTCCGAGGCACGTGTCTGGGTAAATTGTTAGTGGAAAACCAGCAGTCGCCTATGCATACCACTCTCCCCATTCCACGCCACCAATGTTGTGCAAGGGAAAGGCAAAAGCTGATACGGCTTGACACCAGTGACGTCGCAACTTCTGAAAGGAAAAGTTCAACACGCTAAAGCAAAAGGAAAAAAAAATGTTAGATTATCCAAATAAAATACAATAACCGCATACTGCTGCACTGATCCTTATGTGCGAGGTTGTAGGTTATTTAGTTGGGTGTTGGAGGTTATGTCCGACGAGCTAACGTTGAGAATCAGTTTCAATCATTAGCTATAGGAAATATGCGAATGTTGCATCTTCGTATCGCACCTCGCAATAAATCTGAGGTATTACGCTTATGTAAAAAAAAAAATTATTAGTTTGAAATTGTCTGTGAATGATACACAAGGAAAAGTATAAATAAAATATATTGTCTCTTCTTTCATTAACAAATTCAATCAAGAATGCAAATTATCAAGCAGTAGCAGCTTTAAGAGATATTATCATGTTCAAATTGTTGCGAAGGGTTACACAATAAAACCATAATTTTCTACACAAATCTCTCTGATCAACAAGAACTGTGAGTGAAATGAAATTGCAAACAGAACATTAAGACATAAAGTGTATCACACGTATCTCAGTTGTCTTCTTCGCTGTCTCACTAAATCAAGGGCAAATCACCTGCTAACCAAACTTGAACCAGCCGTCAGGATCGTCGATCCATTTCATTCTGTAAGTCGGTGGAAACTACTACCGCAACCATGTCTAATTTTCTTCTATCCATGAACTTTGTCATTTTTCTACTATATCTCTGCTGTATATCTTGTTACAAAGCACAAAATGCAGGTATGATTGTCTTTTCTTTTTATATCGGACTACTGTTGCTGTTTTGTGTATACTTACGAAATGTTATTGTCATTGAAGCTATTGAAATTTCGTAATCAAATTATATATATATAAATATGAAATTATTATTTATTTGTGAGATTTTATTTAGCAACATTACGTTCTGTGAATCAAAAATCTTAAAGGTGGAATTAATGTTTTCCAACAATATTAATAATTTATTTTGCCTCGAAAAACTTTTTAGATAAAGAAAGGGATACTTTATATAATCTCTATTTATTATGTGTCTGAATAAATGGGCGACTGCTTCTGTTTAGTTTTACAGAAATTATCGAACCAATGATGAAACTTCTATGTCTAAAAGCTGAGAAACTACAACCAAATATCCTTTAAATTACACCCTACCATCTTGAAAAAAGGAGATGCCCATTGAAAAATGTAATCCAGAATCTCCTAGGCCTGAAAAAAAGGACGAGATTGTCACGGCTGGAACGCTTTTGCACTTTTTACCCTAAGTCTGGCTGAACAACAAAAATATTTTTAAAAGAAGGAAACTGTGCTTTTTTTCCATTTGATAGATATTGTGTCTCCACGTGTCTGATTTCCCCCCTTTTGTTTCAGTTTTAATACTAGCGGGATTTTACTTATATATATATATAAAGATGTTCTTAATTATAAAGCACTGCTAATCGGAAAATTCATTCCACACATTTGACAACAAATACTCATCGTGGTTTTATATTCTGATGCAACGGGAAATAAAACTGTACATATATATGTACGTGTGTATGTTTGTATGCATGAAAAAATGGTGTTTACATACGGCAGATATTGTTTAAAAGCTTCAAATAGTGTTATAGATATATATATTTGTCAGTGAGTATAATTTTTAAACAAGTCATGTTTACTACGAAGCATAATAAATATCATTTTGCTGCTGGATCTTTTTTATTTTGCTAAATAATTAACACGGGAGAGCATGTTATAGTATTCCCTATAATGAGCAACTTGTGTTGAATTGACGAATGGAGGGGAGAAAACATACAATCTAAATCCGCTGGAATAAACGTTATGTAATTTTGACGTTAAATTTGATAGACAGATATACACATATACACATATATATATATATATATATATATATATATATATATATATATATATATATATATATATATACACAGTAGTGTCTTGCGTACAGTAAGTTTGTAATTTATTATAAACTTATCTGAACATTTTTGGTGATGCTACTAAAGATCGCCAAATTTTCAGTTGTATTTTGGTATTTTCCCTGGTAACATTTCTGTTGGTTTCTATACCGATGTCATCTTTCATAACTACTTATATATATATATATATATCTTTGCTTCATCCACTCCGTTATGGATCCAAGTGTTCGCAGAGTCGATTTTGCCTTTAACTTTATCGTAGTCGATAAAATAAATACCAGTTGAGCACTGGAGTCGATGTAATCGACGGCAGAGGTAAAGACAATGTACTGCACCCACTTTGGGATGGTTTTTGTTTTTTTCAGGGACCCACTATGTCGAGTGCGAGGATTCCGAATCTGCAAAAAAAAAAATCTGCATTTCAAAATGTTAATTCCCCCACCCCCTAAAAAAAATTCTTAAATTTTCACTTAAAAAAAAAATTCCAAGAAAAATACGGAGATTATGATTCTGAAAAAAATTTTTGTAAAATTCTATTTTTCCAAAAAATAAATGAGTGGTTGTGTGGTAAGTAGCTTGCTTACCAACCACATAGTTTCGGGTTCATTCCCACTGCGTGGCACCTTGGGCAGGTGTCTTCTGCTATAGCCTCAGGCCGACCAAAGCCTTGAGAGTGGATTTGGTAGACGGAAACTGAAAGAAGCCTGTCGTATATATATGTATATATATATATATATATATATATATATATATATATATATGTATATATATATATATATATGTATATGTTTGTGTGTCTGTGTTTGACCCCCCCCCCCCAACATCGCTTGACAACCGATGGTGGTGTATTTATGTTCCCGTAACTTAGCGGTTCGCCAAAAGAGACCAATAGAATAAGTACTAGGCTTACAAAGAATAAGTCCTGGGGTCGATTTGCTCGACTAAAGGCGGTGTTCCAGCATGGCCGCAGTCAAATGACTGAAACAAGTAAAAGAGAGGTAAATAAACGCCCTCTGCCCTCTGACAAGAAATGAAATTAAAGTGTTATCTCTACTAATGTTTCACGCATGCATAGAATTATAAAATAGCAGACGCAAAAAGTATCTAAACAGAAAACCTGATATGCTAGAAACACGTTTTCAAAATTTAAATCGCCCCAATCGGAAATCTGACAAGCTAGAAACAACAGCCAAACCAAGGATCAACTTTCTAAATACGAATTACCAAAAGAGAAATTTTTAATTTTTAATGTCATTTTGTGTGTGTCAACAAAAGATCTGATTTTTACATAAATCTCTCAATTCCAAAAGACCCTGACCACATGTTGGGTTATTATGTTCGTCATGAAACATTAGTAGAGATAACATTTTAATTTCACTTCTTGTCATAGGGGCGGAGGGGAGGGTGTGCTTATTTATTATTATCTTTTTTTAATTGAAAATTTACAAAATTTTTTTTTTCAGAATCATAATCTCCGTATTTTTTTCTACGTATTTCGCCAGAAAAAATTTTTTTTTAATGAAAATTTAAGAAATTGGGGTGGGGGGATTTAAATTTTGAAATGCAGATTTTTTTGCAGATTCGGAATCTCTGCACTCGATATAGTGGGTTCCTCTAAAAAAAAAATTGAAAAAACATCCCAAAGGGGGTGCGGTCCATTGTCTTTACCTCCGCCGTAATGGACTTATCCCCTCTCCGCAAATTGCTGGTGTTGTACCAAAATTTTGAAATTATTATTATTATTATTATCTTTAAGTACTACCTGCACATTTATTTATAACGCAAACTATAAAACGAACCACTGTGAAAGTATCTTATCTACCCTACGCAGTCGCTCGACCTGCTAGTCTCAGCAGCCAAATATCTCACAAACTACACGTCTTCTCTCTCAGAAAGTAAATGCCACATAGGAGAATGCAGTCCTAAATTATATGAAACAGGATAGTCATCGCTGGACATTTAATTATAGGGCTTTCGACAATGTGGGCTTCGTGGTTAAACACCAACGAAGGAGCTTCTATATTGTCGCTCCATCTGTTAGAAATAGCAGCCAAACCTCCGGGGCTAATGCAGTTTCGCACCTCTCCTTGAAAAATGCATTTAAAAAAAAAAAAGATTTTTCGGATTCCTACGTTTTAGATTCGGAGATTACGAATATGAAAAAAAAAAAATTTTTTTCTTAACGGAGCATGACATGCTGCTTTCATTCTCTCGTAAAATTTAACACCCCACCACCAAGTTCCACAAATATTGATGATGATGATGATGTAACTGTTGCTTCTTGGTTCTCAACCGTATCCTTAAAGTTGGTTATACTTAGACAATGCAGAAAATATTTTAACAATCTTAATACAATTCTTAATAATATTTAGCTATATCAACATTATTCTTTTCAAATGCCCGGCAACTAGAATGTTTTAGAGGTTGAGGGCGAAAAGCTTTTGTGAAAATTTGAATGGTACGTTATACTCCCAGAGTACTCTTATTTGTTTGCAAGTAGACAGATGTTGAGGATGTCTAACAAATAGAAAAGCACGTGAAACTTGGTCCTATTTAATTAAGAGCAATTCAAACTGTGTTTCTATACAGCATTTATTTGAATAGAAATGTAAATAATGAAGATAGTATAATTAGACTGTATATCTGCCCTATTTTGTTATTTAACTCCGATCCAATAGACTTTGGTGGAGTTTGAAAACAAGACTACATGTTTATTATTTACTCTTTAATTTGTGTCCCATGTTTCTTAGTTCAAATTGTGTCCACTTCGATCATTGGCTCAGAAACACAGCGGGTACGTTTGCACCCTCGATAATTTTTTTAGGGTAGTGAAAACATTTTGAACATGCCCCTGCAAACGAACGAGCGTAGAAACGTTTTTGATCTGATTTGAAACATTACTTTTCCATAATTGGATTTATACGATTTGATTGATGTACAATTATTATTATTATTATTATTATTATTATACCTGTTTTTGTTTTTTATACAAAGGTTGAGAAAATCGACCTTGTTTCTAAGAGAAATTTTGGACCTGGGTTTGCACCCACTAAGCAAATTTGGTTCCTGCATAGCCACATAGGTAATAAAAGATATTTTGTGCAGCTCTAGACGTTTTCCATCCTGTCACACCTGGATAAATAAATTAAAAAACCAATAGCTTATTTAGGTTAGGGTTATTAATTCAGTTGACTTATATACTTACTTCTTAATTAAATCTTCGTATCTATTCGAATGAGGCTTCATTTTTACGAATGTAGACTTGTAACCCAATGAGGAATGTTAAAAGATAGAAAGTTCATTTTGATATTCTAATTCCTATATGTCAAAATTTTTCGTTGACATTCAACAAAATGTCAAGATATATAAAGGAAGAATATGAAAAAAGAAAAATTGCAGACATGCAGTATTGAAATTAGATTTACTGAAAATATCTTTATAGAAAAGTTTAGAGAGAGAGAGAGAAATTCAAGCATGTATGCTTTTGCAAAAGTTCAATTCTTCATTTTTCTAGTTTTTTTCTTTTTTTTTTTTTACATAAAAATGAACATGACTGTTTGCTTAGCTACAGTTATACTGGGTAAATTATACAGAATTCCAAAGAAGATTTATTAAAGTTTGTACTTTTAATAGTTTCACTGCTGCTTTGTCTCATTAAAATTAAAATGTGAATGCCAAAAGTATCAAAGGATATTTCAAATGCCTTTTTGTTAGTAATACAAAATATTGTGAAGAATGAAAGCACCATAAAAATTTACTTCAGTTCTGTATATTTCTCTGAGTAGCAACAAGATGTGTTGTAAATTGTGACTGAAGACATTACCAAATGCATAAAAATATCCAGTATAGAATATAAGTCTATGGCAGATTTTAAAAAAATTTATAAAGAAGCCTTTTAAGATAGATACTGGACATCAAAGAAGAGAGAACCCAGGCTCTAGACAAGTGAAATATTTACTGTGTTTCAAACCCTTGGCTAACCCACACCAACAAGGTGGTCTTGTGTAAATGTTAGAAATTATTATTATTTGTATTGTGAAGGCAAGTGACTTAGTGGTTAGGATGTTCGCTAGACCATGGGTTCAATTCCCAGACATTGCTCTAGTGGGTGGAAGGGTGCCAGAGTCATTGGTGCACTGGCAAAAGTGCTTTCAGGTATATTTTCCGGCTCTCTACATTATGAGTTCAAATCCCACCTGCCTGGAGAAGACAGCCAAAAACCTCTCCCGTAGTCATCCCAAGTCTAGTCATAGATGGCCGTAGTTCAAGTAGTTTACTTAATGGTGACAGGGAAGAGTATAGAGAGTGCTGGAGTAGGTTAACATGTTAGTGTTATTTTTCAACTCTTTACATTCCAGATTCAAATTTCACCTTTTATCCCTCTGAGGTTGATAAACATCAACTACGCTCCACTTCTAAAATTTCATGCCTTGTGCTTTTGTTGGAAACAAATTGTCGACATTAATGGTAGGAAGAGGAGGAGGAGGAGAAAAAGGAAAATAGTGACAGAAAATATAGAACAACACACCAAAATAGCTTGTATTTCATTTTGTCTGCTACATTCTTAGTTCAAATCTGGCTAATCTTGAATTTCATAAGGTCAGTAGTAGAATATATGTAGATTGTAATATTTCAGGTTTCGTCCTTTCGAAAGTGAAGAAAGGAGGAAGAAGCTGGCTTGAAGCAAGTTCAGAAGAAAATGGTTGTGAAAAGTACACTTTTCACCTAGTGTTGACTTTGACATTCATTCATATCCTTATCAGTCTTGTACTGAAGTCGATTTGTTTAACTATAACCTTTGCTTTACATATTTGTAGCCTTGTGCCAATCTAGGAAAATTGCTATTTGAGTTTGATTATTTGGTGTGGCTGTCGATTGTCTATGACCCAACTAGCAAAACTCAACACATCTATTTTAAATCATACCTTACTTAAAAAAAGAAAACTTATAGGTGCAGATGCAGCTGTGTAGTAAGAAGTTTGCTTCCCAACCACATAATCTTGGGTTCATTTCCACTGCATGGCACTACTATCATGCATACTTTTGTCTCCTGTTTCCCTTGAAAACATGCTTGGTCATAAGGAATATTAACTTACTTGGAAACAGGAGTGGGTTGGCAGCACAAGAAAGGCATTCTACTTTGGAAAATCCATCTCTAACAAATTCCATCCAACCCATGCAAGCATAGAAAAGCAGACATTTAAAACAATGATGTGAAAGAGAGCAGCACATGCCATCAAAGTGACACTGGGGTACAAATATATGGAGCCCAATGTACCCATCATAACTACCCATCTGATAAGGGTACACCATGCACATGCATTACATTCATATGTGCGCAACATGGTGATCTCATATCAAGATAAACAGTGCATGACTTTGCAGGTAGGGCCCAGTTAGAATTTTCTTCATGTTGAGCAGCCCATTCCACATTATTAGAACGAACTGGCTTGTCTGTTCTGGAGAACTTTCCAGTCGGGAACTATCATGGATAATGTTCAGATGTGCTTGGCTTTACAGTTCTACCAGGAGGCACTACTGGTTCGAGGTAAACTCTACAGGCATGGATGTGCTGTCAGATGGACTTGTCCAAAGTGCATGCAGAGTGACGAAACCATTCTGCATGCCCTCGTTCAGTGTATGGGCATTGCTGACTTGTGGAGTTATGCTGAACAGTTGTTACGTATGGGACAGATCGATCTGTCAGCCAAGTCTAGTGATGATTGCACTGCTGCCCTCCTTCAATCAGGCAGGCAAGGCTGAAAGGCATGAGGACAGATACATTCCTCATTAGTAGAGCTCTCATTGACTTCTTTAAGTTTCACTTGAAAAAGAAATTGAGAGTGTAGAGGGAAGTGCTGTCCTTGAGTGAGTTTATTGAAAGGTGGGTGAAAGTTGCAAAAATCGTAAGAATGGATGGTACCTCTCTAAGTGTAGACCTGTGAGTTGGGGAGAAGGAATTGGAGAGGTCACTTGCTCTTGGGAGTTTCAGGGGAATCTCGGACAGTGGGGTTCCTCCATTATCCCTAGAGACCTTCCTGTATCAGGAGGGTCACATCTCTATCATCCTCCCTGCCACTTTTCTTTTAACCTTTATATACTATGAATATGTCCCTTCTTTTTCAGTGTATACTGAACTTCTTTCTTTCCATTTTTTCCCTTTTTTTTATTTCATTATATGTAAACCCCCACACTTTGTCTTTGTATTGTCCCCCTCATCCTTTACCCTTGTGGCAAATAAATGAAATTATTATTATTATTATGATTAAGGTGGCGAGCTGGTACAATTGTTAGTGCACTGAACGAAATGCTTAGCAGTATTTTGCCCGTCACTACATTCTGAGTTCAAATTCTGCCAAGGTCAACTTTGCCTTTCATCTTTTCGGAGTCAAGTTGAACACTCCCCCAAAATTGCTGCCCTTGTAGCAAAATTTGATACCATTATATTTATTATTGTTATTAAAAAATGTTGTATTTTTTTAGAAAATTAGGAAAACCACAACTGTTCATCTTCAGGTCATAGGTCTGCTGGATTGGGTAATAACTAATGCAAAAAAAAAATAAAAGAAACCATTGATCTATTTTTCCTTTAGTTGAGAACAAATGATTATAATTTTAAATACCTTATCCCCACTTAAGACATAATATTTATATTCTTTCTGTATACGTATATACACTACCTACCATTCCATATGTCTGATGGCATCACTTCTGTTTACTTTGTGATTTATTTCTTCAATGCACTGAATATGTGGTAGACAATATCAACTGCTTGACCTTTAAAGATTGCAGTTGTCCATCAAAGCTTGATTGGCTATATTGATTTCATTGCAGAAGGAAACTGAAACTTGGATATTTATGCTTATCCAAAGGGCCAGTTTCTATTCAATGAAAATGGCAAAATGTATATTTGGCAAGAAGTGCTGAACTTGTTTGCAGACAAAGCCCATTAATGTTCATTTCTACAGGAGGCAATGTGGTTAGAAAAGACAACAACCAGCTTGATGATGTGAAGACTGTAAACTGTAGGAGCCTTCAGCATATGTATTTGTCTGTGTATCAGCATGTATGTATGTACTATTTTTGTGTATGCATTGGTATGTGGATATGTAAGTGAGTATGTTTATGTGTATGTATCTAAGTGCATTTGTGCATGTGAGTGTCAGTGTGTATTTGTGCCTATGTGTGTGTATATGTGTATGTCTATTTTTGTAATGTGTGTATATCTGTATATGTCTCTGTGCCTGTGTGTGTGTGTTTTTGTCTGTGTGTATTTCTGTCTTTGTATTTTTATGTGTGTGTCTGTATATGTATGGAAATTGTTTTGTCTTTGTCCAAAGCATGTGTATTGTTACTTTCTACCCCACTCTCTCTCTCTCTCTCTCTCTCTCTCTGTATGTTTGTCTCTCAATTAAGGGAGAAGCAGTAAACAGGAGATTTGCACATGTTCTGCAATATGAGGATCATGTGATTTTCTGGATTGTAAGACAGTATGCCTAAAAAAAAAACTAAGGTGCCAGTGAGGAGGGAATGTACTGAGACTGCTCAATGTATTCTCACTTTTAACTCTTTAGCATTCAGTTTAATCTGTTAAATGTAATGCTTATTCATTTGAATTAACCATGCATTATCTTGTGGCTTTGAGATTTTGGTGATATGATAGTTTATTTTCAAAATGACATTGTAGGGTAGGTGTGAGAGGACAGCTCAGGTTAGTTTGAACAAAACAAAGTAGAATATTTGGGTCAGATATGACCATCGTTCATCGTTTAACGTCCACTTTCCATGCTAGCATGGGTTAGACAATTTGACTAAGGACTGGCAAACCAACTGGCTGCACCAGGCTCCAATCTTATCTGGCAGTGTTTCTACAGCTGGATGCCCTTCCTAACGCCAACCACTCCGAGAGTGTAGTGGGTGCTCTTACGTGCCACCGACACGAGGGCCAGTCAGGTGGTACTGGCTACGGCCACGCTCAAATGGTGTATTTTACATGCCACCTGCACAGGAGCCAGTCCAGTGGCACTGGCAACGACTTCGCTCAAGTATTGAAGGGTTAATGTTGCTGAAAGGAAAGAGGTGTGGAACTCCTACTGTGAGAGATTGTCAAAAGAAAAAGTGCATGGGTAAAGAGGATCTATGTCAGTCATGTGTAAACTGTAGCCTGTGAAACTTTCTCAACGGCACACCTAACAAAAAATTACCTTGAATTTTTACAGTCATGTGACCTGTTTGACGATGAACTATATCGCATAGATAGGTGCTCATGTCTGGTCTATATCATGCAGATCAGTGGTTTTCAACTGGGGCCCATATAAGATATTGTTAAAGTTTTTGTGCACTGAACTGGTTATACTTCTACAATATACAAAATATTTTAACATTTTTTTTATACAATTCCTAATAATGTTTGATTATGAAAATATACTCTTTTACTCTTACTTGTTTTAGTCATTTGATTGTGGCCATGCTGGAGCACCGCCTTTAGTCGAGCAAATCGACCCCAGGACTTATTCTTTGGAAGCCTAGTACTTATTCTATCGGTCTCTTTTGCCGAACCGCTAAGTTACGGGAATGTAAACACACCAGCATCGGTTGTCAAGCGATATTGGGGGGACAAACATATACACACACATACATATATATACATATATACGACGGGCTTCTTTCAGTTTTCATCTACCAAATTCACTCACACGGTTTTGGTCGGCCCGAGGCTACAGTAGAAGACACTTGCCCAAGGTGCCACGTAGTGGGACTGAACCCAGAACCATGTGGTTGGTAAGCAAGTTACTTACCACACAACCACTCCTACGCCTATACCACACAGCCACTCCTACGCCTATATAATAATATTTTTTAAACATTGAATAGTTATGATGTTCCACCTGAGCAAAATAGGAATCAGAGGGATCCATAGGCAAAAATTCATTGAGAACTTCTGATGTAGACAAACAAGCATCCAAGCTAACAGCAGTGTGACTGGGGAGCTGCTTGTCTATTAGGAATAGTGGTCGATATACTGAAAATGATTGGCAAAGTAAGGTGTGTGCAACTCACTAAAATGGTAAATCAGCTAATGCAGGAAGTATCATACCAAATGGCTGGTGTAGCAGTATCATTGTAAAGTGCTACAAGATCAAAAGAGATGCAGTAGAAAGAGGCAATTACAGAGACATCATAGTGTTGGACTGCATCTTGAATGTTATTGAAAAAAAATCATAGCACATTTGATTAGGAATGGCATTAGCCAATGACTGGTATACCAGTATCATCACCAACTGCTGCAAAAGCAATAGTGATGCTTTAAAGAGAGATAATTACAGCGGTATCTGACTATTGGACTAAGTTATGAAAGTTACAGAAGAGTTATAGCTCAACTAATTGGGTTGAGAATTAACCTAAATGAAATGCAGTTTGACTATATTTATACTTAGCAGAGGTACCACCTGCATGGGAAGTACTTAGTTAAGACTGAGCCACTATACTTAACTTTTGTTGACCTGGAAAAGGCCTTTAACAGGATGCCACACTTTGTAATCTGGTGGCCAATAAGGGAACTAAGTGTAGATGAGTGGCTTTTGAAAGCCATTACAAGCCATGTACAGAGATGCAGTCAGCAAGATGAAAATCAGTAATGAATTCAGAGACAAGTTTAGTATTTAGATAAGGGCCTGCTATATTCAACACTCAGCTTGCTTTTTTATTTTATCTTACATATATATATATATATATATATATATATAGATGTACTTGCATAGCTAGTGACCTGATCTGAGATTGTGTGCTGGAACGAAAACAATTGCAGCGTGGAAGGTGTTTATAAGCCATTTGTGTCCGATTCACTTCAACATTTAAATTTGATTTGTCAAAATATTTTCGTCGCTTTGAGACCGCGACCTGTTCACTGACAAAATTCTGTGCTATATATATATATATATATATATATATATATATATATATATATACAGGGTGCAGTGAATAAATTGTCTAAATTACGCAAAAATAAAAATAACACTGACCTCCCATTTTAACAGATATATTTACTAAAATTACATAAAAATATATTGAAATACTCAACAGTAAATTTATTCAAAAAAATCGCCACTGGCTTCAACCATGGCCTCCAGACGACTTTAGAATCTCCTGCAACTCTTCTGGACGGTCTCCTTCTTTAAATTAGTGAATGTTGCCATAATCCTTGCCTTCAGTTCATGTTTGGTGTTACAAGGATTTTTGTTGGTCTCTCGCCCAACTGCACCCACACATAATAATCAAGTGAGTTGCAGTCTGGGGAGTTAGATGGCCTGATATTAGCAGTGGTGTGATTTCAGAAATTGTCTGACAGCCATGACTGGGTTTTCCTGCTTGTGTGGCATGGTGCAGAGTCCTGTTGCCAGACATAGGTTCTTCCAGTAGCCACCCTCTTGACCCAGGGCAGCACTACCTCCTCCAGGCACTTGATGTAGGCCTCCATGTTGAGCCTGAGGTCATGTGGGAAAATGAATGGAGGCATAACGTCACCATCGCTAGTGATCACTCCAAACACCATGATGTTGACTGGATGTTTGCTTTTTATCACTCTCGTTATATGTCCTCAGATTGACACACAAACATTCTGATATGTTCATATTGGAGCTTCTGGTATGAATGCCTAGCAGTACAGCATGTCATTTCCAAATTTCTGGCAGAGTGAGTTGCGTCATGGTGCTATTTTCCTCAGATGGTGCCCAACTAACCCTACTATACTGTATAATTGATAAAATTAAAAATATCAAATGGCAACAATTTACCCATCACACCCTGTATATACAGGGTGCAATGAGTAAACTATCATCTACATATATATACATATATATATATACATATATATATATATATATATATATATACATATATATATATATATATACATATATATATATATATATATATATATATATATATATATATATATATATATATATATATATATATATATATATATATATATATATATATATATATATATATATACATATATATATATATATATATATATACATATATATATATATATATATATATACATATATATATATATATATATACATATATATATATATATATACATATATATATATATATATATACATATATATATATATATATACATATATATATATATATATACATATATATATATATATATACATATATATATATATAAGCAATGTTAATTCTCTAAATGAAGTATTAACAGTAACTGCACGATAAAGTGTAGTATATTGCCACTTAAGTGTGGCTGACCCCTAGGGGTGGATGTTACTGTTGCTTTTAGCCCCAGGAGGACATCTCCTCCAGCTGGCTTATCGACACACGACTGTGTCCTGTTTGCCAAGGGAGTTATCCCTCTCACCACGACCAGCAGCACGAACGTATCCGGATTTCAGGGTTATTTCCCTTCTTCGGCGTTCGACAGCTGATGACCTTGGTGAGAGAGAAAAACCTGGCAAAATCTTATATCTTCTTTTCCAGTGACATTCTTCACTGATATTGAAAAGGTGAAAACAAGCAATGTTAATTCTCTAAATGAAGTATTAACAGTAACTGCACGATAAAGTGTAGTATATTGCCACTTAAGTGGCAGCTGGAGGAGATGTCCTCCTGGGGCTAAAAGCAACAGTAACATCCACCCCTAGGGGTCAGCCACACTTAAGTGGCAATATACTACACTTTATCGTGCAGTTACTGTTAATACTTCATTTAGAGAATTAACATTGCTTGTTTTCACCTTTTCAATATCAGTGAAGAATGTCACTGGAAAAGAAGATATAAGATTTTGCCAGGTTTTTCTCTCTCACCAAGGTCATCAGCTGTCGAACGCCGAAGAAGGGAAATAACCCTGAAATCCGGATACGTTCGTGCTGCTGGTCGTGGTGAGAGGGATAACTCCCTTGGCAAACAGGACACAGTCGTGTGTCGATAAGCCAGCTGGAGGAGATGTCCTCCTGGGGCTAAAAGCAACAGTAACATCCACCCCTAGGGGTCAGCCACACTTAAGTGGCAATATACTACACTTTATCGTGCAGTTACTGTTAATACTTCATTTAGAGAATTAACATTGCTTGTTTTCACCTTTTCAATATCAGTGAAGAATGTCACTGGAAAAGAAGATATAAGATTTTGCCAGGTTTTTCTCTCTCACCAAGGTCATCAGCTGTCGAACGCCGAAGAAGGGAAATAACCCTGAAATCCGGATACGTTCGTGCTGCTGGTCGTGGTGAGAGGGATAACTCCCTTGGCAAACAGGACACAGTCGTGTGTCGATAAGCCAGCTGGAGGAGATGTCCTCCTGGGGCTAAAAGCAACAGTAACATCCACCCCTAGGGGTCAGCCACACTTAAGTGGCAATATACTACACTTTATCGTGCAGTTACTGTTAATACTTCATTTAGAGAATTAACATTGCTTGTTTTCACCTTTTCAATATCAGTGAAGAATGTCACTGGAAAAGAAGATATAAGATTTTGCCAGGTTTTTCTCTCTCACCAAGGTCATCAGCTGTCGAACGCCGAAGAAGGGAAATAACCCTGAAATCCGGATACGTTCGTGCTGCTGGTCGTGGTGAGAGGGATAACTCCCTTGGCAAACAGGACACAGTCGTGTGTCGATAAGCCAGCTGGAGGAGATGTCCTCCTGGGGCTAAAAGCAACAGTAACATCCACCCCTAGGGGTCAGCCACACTTAAGTGGCAATATACTACACTTTATCGTGCAGTTACTGTTAATACTTCATTTAGAGAATTAACATTGCTTGTTTTCACCTTTTCAATATCAGTGAAGAATGTCACTGGAAAAGAAGATATAAGATTTTGCCAGGTTTTTCTCTCTCACCAAGGTCATCAGCTGTCGAACGCCGAAGAAGGGAAATAACCCTGAAATCCGGATACGTTCGTGCTGCTGGTCGTGGTGAGAGGGATAACTCCCTTGGCAAACAGGACACAGTCGTGTGTCGATAAGCCAGCTGGAGGAGATGTCCTCCTGGGGCTAAAAGCAACAGTAACATCCACCCCTAGGGGTCAGCCACACTTAAGTGGCAATATACTACACTTTATCGTGCAGTTACTGTTAATACTTCATTTAGAGAATTAACATTGCTTGTTTTCACCTTTTCAATATCAGTGAAGAATGTCACTGGAAAAGAAGATATAAGATTTTGCCAGGTTTTTCTCTCTCACCAAGGTCATCAGCTGTCGAACGCCGAAGAAGGGAAATAACCCTGAAATCCGGATACGTTCGTGCTGCTGGTCGTGGTGAGAGGGATAACTCCCTTGGCAAACAGGACACAGTCGTGTGTCGATAAGCCAGCTGGAGGAGATGTCCTCCTGGGGCTAAAAGCAACAGTAACATCCACCCCTAGGGGTCAGCCACACTTAAGTGGCAATATACTACACTTTATCGTGCAGTTACTGTTAATACTTCATTTAGAGAATTAACATTGCTTGTTTTCACCTTTTCAATATCAGTGAAGAATGTCACTGGAAAAGAAGATATAAGATTTTGCCAGGTTTTTCTCTCTCACCAAGGTCATCAGCTGTCGAACGCCGAAGAAGGGAAATAACCCTGAAATCCGGATACGTTCGTGCTGCTGGTCGTGGTGAGAGGGATAACTCCCTTGGCAAACAGGACACAGTCGTGTGTCGATAAGCCAGCTGGAGGAGATGTCCTCCTGGGGCTAAAAGCAACAGTAACATCCACCCCTAGGGGTCAGCCACACTTAAGTGGCAATATACTACACTTTATCGTGCAGTTACTGTTAATACTTCATTTAGAGAATTAACATTGCTTGTTTTCACCTTTTCAATATCAGTGAAGAATGTCACTGGAAAAGAAGATATAAGATTTTGCCAGGTTTTTCTCTCTCACCAAGGTCATCAGCTGTCGAACGCCGAAGAAGGGAAATAACCCTGAAATCCGGATACGTTCGTGCTGCTGGTCGTGGTGAGAGGGATAACTCCCTTGGCAAACAGGACACAGTCGTGTGTCGATAAGCCAGCTGGAGGAGATGTCCTCCTGGGGCTAAAAGCAACAGTAACATCCACCCCTAGGGGTCAGCCACACTTAAGTGGCAATATACTACACTTTATCGTGCAGTTACTGTTAATACTTCATTTAGAGAATTAACATTGCTTGTTTTCACCTTTTCAATATCAGTGAAGAATGTCACTGGAAAAGAAGATATAAGATTTTGCCAGGTTTTTCTCTCTCACCAAGGTCATCAGCTGTCGAACGCCGAAGAAGGGAAATAACCCTGAAATCCGGATACGTTCGTGCTGCTGGTCGTGGTGAGAGGGATAACTCCCTTGGCAAACAGGACACAGTCGTGTGTCGATAAGCCAGCTGGAGGAGATGTCCTCCTGGGGCTAAAAGCAACAGTAACATCCACCCCTAGGGGTCAGCCACACTTAAGTGGCAATATACTACACTTTATCGTGCAGTTACTGTTAATACTTCATTTAGAGAATTAACATTGCTTGTTTTCACCTTTTCAATATCAGTGAAGAATGTCACTGGAAAAGAAGATATAAGATTTTGCCAGGTTTTTCTCTCTCACCAAGGTCATCAGCTGTCGAACGCCGAAGAAGGGAAATAACCCTGAAATCCGGATACGTTCGTGCTGCTGGTCGTGGTGAGAGGGATAACTCCCTTGGCAAACAGGACACAGTCGTGTGTCGATAAGCCAGCTGGAGGAGATGTCCTCCTGGGGCTAAAAGCAACAGTAACATCCACCCCTAGGGGTCAGCCACACTTAAGTGGCAATATACTACACTTTATCGTGCAGTTACTGTTAATACTTCATTTAGAGAATTAACATTGCTTGTTTTCACCTTTTCAATATCAGTGAAGAATGTCACTGGAAAAGAAGATATAAGATTTTGCCAGGTTTTTCTCTCTCACCAAGGTCATCAGCTGTCGAACGCCGAAGAAGGGAAATAACCCTGAAATCCGGATACGTTCGTGCTGCTGGTCGTGGTGAGAGGGATAACTCCCTTGGCAAACAGGACACAGTCGTGTGTCGATAAGCCAGCTGGAGGAGATGTCCTCCTGGGGCTAAAAGCAACAGTAACATCCACCCCTAGGGGTCAGCCACACTTAAGTGGCAATATACTACACTTTATCGTGCAGTTACTGTTAATACTTCATTTAGAGAATTAACATTGCTTGTTTTCACCTTTTCAATATCAGTGAAGAATGTCACTGGAAAAGAAGATATAAGATTTTGCCAGGTTTTTCTCTCTCACCAAGGTCATCAGCTGTCGAACGCCGAAGAAGGGAAATAACCCTGAAATCCGGATACGTTCGTGCTGCTGGTCGTGGTGAGAGGGATAACTCCCTTGGCAAACAGGACACAGTCGTGTGTCGATAAGCCAGCTGGAGGAGATGTCCTCCTGGGGCTAAAAGCAACAGTAACATCCACCCCTAGGGGTCAGCCACACTTAAGTGGCAATATACTACACTTTATCGTGCAGTTACTGTTAATACTTCATTTAGAGAATTAACATTGCTTGTTTTCACCTTTTCAATATCAGTGAAGAATGTCACTGGGAAAAGAAGATATAAGATTTTGCCAGGTTTTCTCTCTCACCAAGGTCATCAGCTGTCGAACGCCGAAGAAGGGAAATAACCCTGAAATCCGGATACGTCGTGCTGCTGGTCGTGGTGAGAGGGATAACTCCCTTGGCAAACAGGACACAGTCGTGTGTCGATAAGCCAGCTGGAGGAGATGTCCTCCTGGGGCTAAAAGCAACAGTAACATCCACCCCTAGGGGTCAGCCACACTTAAGTGGCAATATACTACACTTTATCGTGCAGTTACTGTTAATACTTCATTTAGAGAATTAACATTGCTTGTTTTCACCTTTTCAATATCAGTGAAGAATGTCACTGGAAAAGAAGATATAAGATTTTGCAGGTTTTTCTCTCTCACCAAGGTCATCAGCTGTCGAACGCCGAAGAAGGGAAATAACCCTGAAATCCGGATACGTTCGTGCTGCTGGTCGTGGTGAGAGGGATAACTCCCTTGGCAAACAGGACACAGTCGTGTGTCGATAAGCCAGCTGGAGGAGATGTCCTCCTGGGCTAAAAGCAACACAGTAACATCCACCCCTAGGGGTCAGCCACACTTAAGTGGCAATATACTACACTTTATCGTGCAGTTACTGTTAATACTTCATTTAGAGAATTAACATTGCTTGTTTTCACCTTTTCAATATCAGTGAAGAATGTCACTGGAAAAGAAGATATAAGATTTTGCCAGGTTTTTCTCTCTCACCAAGGTCATCAGCTGTCGAACGCCGAAGAAGGGAAATAACCCTGAAATCCGGATACGTTCGTGCTGCTGGTCGTGGTGAGAGGGATAACTCCCTTGGCAAACAGGACACAGTCGTGTGTCGATAAGCCAGCTGGAGGAGATGTCCTCCTGGGGCTAAAAGCAACAGTAACATCCACCCCTAGGGGTCAGCCACACTTAAGTGGCAATATACTACACTTTATCGTGCAGTTACTGTTAATTACTTCATTTAGAGAATTACATTGCTTGTTTTCACCTTTTCAATATCAGTGAAGAATGTCACTGGAAAAGAAGATATAAGATTTTGCCAGGTTTTTCTCTCTCACCAAGGTCATCAGCTGTCGAAACGCCGAAGAAGGGAAATAACCCTGAAATCCGGATACGTTCGTGCTGCTGGTCGTGGTGAGAGGGATAACTCCCCTTGGCAAACAGGACACAGTCGTGTGTCGATAAGCCAGCTGGAGGAGATGTCCTCCTGGGGCTAAAAGCAACAGTAACATCCACCCCTAGGGGTCAGCCACACTTAAGTGGCAATATACTACACTTTATCGTGCAGTTACTGTTAATACTTCATTTAGAGAATTAACATTGCTTGTTTTCACCTTTTCAATATCAGTGAAGAATGTCACTGGAAAAGAAGATATAAGATTTTGCCAGGTTTTTCTCTCTCACCAAGGTCATCAGCTGTCGAACGCCGAAGAAGGGAAATAACCCTGAAATCCGGATACGTTCGTGCTGCTGGTCGTGGTGAGAGGGATAACTCCCTTGGCAAACAGGACACAGTCGTGTGTCGATAAGCCAGCTGGAGGAGATGTCCTCCTGGGGCTAAAAGCAACAGTAACATCCACCCCTAGGGGTCAGCCACACTTAAGTGGCAATATACTACACTTTATCGTGCAGTTACTGTTAATACTTCATTTAGAGAATTAACATTGCTTGTTTCTCACCTTTTCAATATCAGTGAAGAATGTCACTGGAAAAGAAGATATAAGATTTTGCCAGGTTTTTCTCTCTCACCAAGGTCATCAGCTGTCGAACGCCGAAGAAGGGAAATAACCCTGAAATCCGGATACGTTCGTGCTGCTGGTCGTGGTGAGAGGGATAACTCCCTTGGCAAACAGGACACAGTCGTGTGTCGATAAGCCAGCTGGAGGAAGATGTCCTCCTGGGGCTAAAAGCAACAGTAACATCCACCCCTAGGGGTCAGCCACACTTAAGTGGCAATATACTACACTTTATCGTGCAGTTACTGTTAATACTTCATTTAGAGAATTAACATTGCTTGTTTTCACCTTTTCAATATCAGTGAAGAATGTCACTGGAAAAGAAGATATACATATATATACATATATATTTATATATATACATATATATTTATATATATACATATATATTTATATATATACATATATATACATATATATATATATATACATATATATATATATACATATATATATATATATATATATATATATATATATATCTATATATATATATATATATATATATATATATATATATATATATATATATATATATATCTATATATATACATATATATCTATATATAATATACATATATATATATATATATATATATATATAGTATATATATCTATATATATACATATATA
>NC_142928.1:168731052-168753552 GCF_046866305.1 Octopus bimaculoides | reverse complement strand
TTCCTCTTTGTGAAATGTTTCTGAGATAAAGGAAATATGTTGTTTCATAAAGCACCACCACCTTGGGTGCCTTTAAGGATCCTACTCGGTTGAAAGCATTCAAACCAGATCACTCCTTATTTTCTTGCTCCCCACCACCACCACTTCTCTCCCTCCAAGACCCTGAGAAAAATCATAGGTACTGCTCTTCCTACTGGAGGCTTACAAAATAGAAAAAGAGTGAAGAAGAGAAAAAAAAGGTAGATAAAGGGAAGAGAGAAAGAAAAGTTAAAAGAAAAAGACAAAAGATAAAAAGAAAGGCAGAAAGAGAGAAAAATAGAGAAAGTGAAAAGAAATATATAGAAATGGAAAAGAAAGAGTGTATGAGTGAGAAATAAGAGGAAAAAAGTGATAAAATGAAAGATAAAGAAAGACAATCAAAAAAGACAAATATTTTTGATAATTTTTTAATTCATTAGGAAACTGCTGATGACTTTACTATCTCTTTACTCAGAGTTTTATATCATATGAGGATTTTCCGGTGATGTGAAGTTGAATATAATCTGCTGGTGGATTGATTCTTTGTTTAAAATCATTCAGTGGAAGACTGCATCATACCCTATTTTGTTAGAGTGTTGGCTGGTTAGGTGTGTGTCTTAGCTTGTGGTATGAAATCTGGGAATCAATGCTGCCTTGACAACACTATCTAACTTTTACATTATTAGTGTTGAAGAGTCTGTGGTAGTTGCACATTAATAAATTCTTCCAATAATGATTATCATGTATTTTTTTAAGGTATAGTGAATCCAAAATTATTTTATCCTGGATAAACAGATTTAGTGTCATGTTTAAAAACTAATTATTCTTAGGTTGGTTTTAATGCTGATGCTCAAACTGTATTCCTTAACTATTCAGACCAGTTCTTTTCTGAATTCATTTTTGGTATAGTTGTTCATGTTGGACATTGATAAACTTCCATCTTTATCTAGTTTGGGGCTCTAGTGTAGGGACATTTGTTGAGAGTACCTTGAATTTAAAAAAAGTCCTATATGATTGGATACTTCCCTACACCAGCATAGATAGGAAAGTCTTATCTCAATTAATTCATTTACCAACAATACATGCAAATATTAAAAACTTTTCAACCCCAATAAATGAAAGCAACCTTTTGTCTGGACAGTCGGACTTCCCAGATCTCACACCCTACCCAAACACGCATCAAGCCAATCCCACCCCCAATAGCCAGCTTTTAATTACAGAAAACTCCAAAATTGTCCACTTGAAAAATCTTGCCTCTCTGAGTAGAGGTATATATAGCAAAAATAACACCCAGAACTTATTGCAAGCAGCTTCAAGATCAGATACAACCATCATTTACACTCATCCAAGATGAAAGAGTGAATTTTACTTCTTTAGCACAATATACCCAAAAAATTATGGAATTGCCTGCAATATAATGGATTGAGAGAGCAGGGACTGTGAATGATGCTTAACTGAATAATTCCAAATTCTGAAACAGGCAACATGATCACTTAACAGAAGAGCCAAGATCTTATCTCTGCTGTCACAGAGAACCAACTCTTTCAGAAAACTTCCAATATTCTCAAGCTATTCAAATTGTTGGTTTTTCCCTACTCATATCAGAAATCCGCTGTATACTCCACCACACAATAAATCACATAAAATTACTGATAGATCCTGCTAAGGTACAACCCACCACCAGATTGATCTTTTACCTTTTAGCATTCAAACTGGCCATATCTGTTCAAACTATTGTCTTGCATTCAAACTTACCAGATCTGGCCTCTTATACCTACTCTACAATGTCACTCTAAAAAATATGTGATCACTGCATCAAAATCTCAAAGCTACAAAATAATGATTAATTTAAACCTGAATAAATAAGCATGACTTTTGACAGAATAATGTGAATGCTAAAGGGTTCATGAGAATCAAACCAATCAATGTTTTACCAGAACTTAATTTGCATGATGTCTAAAAGACAGCATATGGCACAAAACTTAGCTAAAACAGTGTGAAACATAAGTTTCATGTACTGAGGACTCATTCTTTTGCTGGTAATCAAAAACAAAGAGAGAGGGAAAGAAAGAGCAAGCAAGGTTTTACAACCAGCATACTGATAGTTTTTTTGTTTTTTTTAAGTATTTCAGAAACATTTTTCTTTATTTATTGTAAAGAGATGTAAAAATCAGGGACCCACAGAAACTGGTAATGGTGTGTGTTGGCATCAGTTAAGAGTGTTTTCATCTTTTCTCTGGTCCCTTTCCACTAACTTTATCATCCCTCCTAAGAAAAAGGGTGGCGAGGACAGAAAGACAAAGAAATGGCAGAATTTCTTGTTCTGTTGGTTTATAGGGGTTCTTTGCCTCCAATATAATTTTTTAGTCATTTTAGAAAAGAGCTTAATTAAAGTTCATAATGTTGCATCAACAAAAATATGGTGACTACTGCATCACATCTTGGGCAAGTGCTTCTATTATAACCCCTGGTTGAACTTACCTGCTCTTCATGCCTTGTGACTAACATTGGTTAAATAGAAACAGTATGAAAACCTGTCATACAGTAAATCTGAGATTCAAAGAGCCAACCTTGTCATATATGACACACTGATTCTTCCTAAGGATTATGTTAAGGGTATAACTGTCTGTGGAATACTCAACCACATTCGTTTTTAATTCAACAAATAGTTTCATTTACAGAACAACTGGAATACTCACTGAAACTAATGCAAGATTCATCATTGTATAGTGGATGTATTTATTTCAGGGAGAATGTAGCAGTGTCCCAGACTTTTGCAGGTTCTTAGAGATTAGTAAAATTGACAGCTTGTATTTCAACTTGCTAAAACATCAGAAGAAAAACATGGGCATGATGGGAATTGTAGAGGACTGCCACTCTGGGAAAGAAGCAGGCTTAGTGGCTAGTGTTGCATGGAAAAAAAAAATATTTTGTGAGGTGGTGTGATGTGAGTGAGATGTCAGATGAGACTGGAGAATATTGTAGCCATCTTAAATCTTCCTATCTTAAACCTTCCATGAAAGCAGGAGTTGGCAATTATGTATGCTGTAGGAGTTCTAAACCTTCCTAAACAATAGGAAGATGGGAATGTTGAAGGATTCTTAAACATTTCTTCATCAATGGAGTTGGGAAAATCTTGTAGCCTTCTGAGACTTTACCAGATAATGAGGTTCAGATGATGACTGGGTGAAATTTAGTGTAGATAATACTGAATTTGAATGGTGGCAGATAGGTGATTGTTGTTGTTGCTTAGCCTCAGGTATGCTACAATTAAATCAATATATGATCAAAGGTATTCTAACCATAACCATTTTGTACCTTCATATATTAGGGGCATAGTGTCCATGTTTATATTTTTAAAAAATAGGATATATTTGAACATCACTAGTTTTCTCAGATTCTACTGTTTTACTATATTTGAGTGAATTTGGCTGCCATTTCTAGATGATTGACTAATGTACAGTAGCTTCTGCATTATGTAATAGTGTTGATAGTAATGTGAAATGGAAAACAGAAGTACATAGAGACTGAGAGAGTGAGTGATACGAGAAGTGAATTTGTTAAAAGGTCAAATTGTTAGAGTATTAGATGACCATGAGCTCAGCAAAACGTTTCTGTGTCCATGGTCAAGTTCACTGAACTCTACATAGATTTGTATAACCCCGGTAATATAAAAATAAATAAAATAGAGAAATAAATAAAACATAATTCTTTGAATGATAGCGAAAGGATGAGGGTTTTAGTAAATAGAAATAACACTTTATTTTCAATCTTTCCATGGGAGATCAATACTTCACAAAAACAAAATGACAAACTAGAATGTCATTCAAACAATTTTTTTTGAAAATTTGATTATTCTTCATTTATAACTATATTTATATTATACATTTGTTGTTCATTCAAGACCACCACATGAACAAGTAAATTTAATTAAAGAAAAATATATTTTTCTTAGAGACTTTTTTTTCCATTAAAGAAGACAGCAAATTTGTATTATCCAGAATATTTCTATAATGAAAGTTATAATTGGAAGGTAAATAAATCCCATTTATAAACAAATCACTTTTTTCCCAAATAATCATTTTTATGTATTTATTTCTCATTTTCATTTTTGAAAAAAATAATATTGCAATGTTAGAAGTAAAAGATAATACTAACTCACATGTGTTTAGGTGCTAATAAAATATATATAAAAACAAAAGGTGGTCAACAAAACGAAGAGACTATCCCATCACAGCAGTATAGTATTTTAATAAATTAATACAGCTTTTCTAGATATCTGAATTTTATTAGTAACTATATTTCTACACTAAAAAGTTGCTTTTTTTTTTAGTTCATATGTATGAATGTATGTTCCTCTAATGTTTGTTTTTCCATGCTAGCATGGCTTAGACTGGAGTTATATTGAGGCAAGATATTTTCAGCTGGATGCTCTTCTTGTTGCTAACCCTTAGCTGTTTTTCAAATATGAAAAGATTTTTCTTTTGAAAGAATTTCAAACACACAGAGCTAGTGGGCAGTTTGTTAACAAGAAACGCTGACAAACATCACCAGTTGAAGCCCAGCTACAAACAGTGAGGTCACCATTTGTAGCCATAGCATACACACACACTTCTGTTTTGATATAAATTCCCTCACAAGGCATTAGTTGGCAGAGAGTTATAGTAAAAAAACATTCACCCATGATGCTGTGCAGTGGGATTGAGAAGTAAACCTCTAAACCCACATGTGCAGATCTATATATCAGATATACTGACACAAATGAGTGTTAGTATGAGGGTTAAATAATCAGAGAGGTGCAAAAGCATCCTAACTTACACTGGAAGCAATGTATGATGGACAGGAGGGATTGACTGCCAACTTTAGCTCTCTGTGTGTGCATATTATATACGTATACACATATTCACCAACCCATTTTTCCATCTCACATTTGCTATACGTATACACATATTCACCAGCCCATTTTCCATCTCACATTTGCCTTCTTAATTCAAGTGTTTCCCAACAGATTCCAAGACGTACTACTTCAAAAATTAAAGCCTACAATGTTAATAAATTATACATAGTGGTGAACAGAAGTTATTGATATTACAATTTACAGTGGATGTTTATAGTATATTGATCATCCATAGATATTGAATAATGTTCAAGTACAGAAAGAAAAATTGGTTTCTTCAAAAAAAAAAATTAAACTCAAAATAAGGAAATAGTAAATCAACTGCATAGATAAATTTTAGAATAAACATGATATTAAGAGAAACAAAATTCACTGTTTTACCAAATGACAAATAAAGTAGAAAAAGGTATGTATGCATGTACACACATATACACGCACACAAAGGATTGAAATATTTTTCTTTTGAAAATATTTTATGCACATTAATTTTAATGACCATATAAAATGGGGTGCTGAAAAGTTCCTGGCTTTAAGGGTGTCACAAAAGGCCTGCTTGGAGGCCCAACCTTTCAAGCTCTTTTACAGGGCTTAGAAAAACTGAAGGACCACTGCAATAAGTGTGTGAATCTGAGAGGGGATTACTTTCAGTAAAAATCATAATTAACTGATCCTCCTGTATTTTCTTTTACGTAATGCCAGGAACTGTTCAGCACCCCATCGTGTGTGTGTATGTTGATATGGGCCACCTTCAATTTTTTTCTATCTAATATTTACATATTTATAGCTTTATGTGCTTCGAGATCCACTGTTTCAAAAGAGATATATATGTTTGGTGGTACATATTAGGAAAAAAAATTCAATATGGCAAAACAGAATTAAATGATAAAGGAATATACGTTCTAATTTGCTTATTGATTTCTATTTCATGTATGGCCTTAAATTCACATAAATTCGATGAGTGTCATGCACAAAACTATGTCCTTGAGTCACTTATGTGGCTTTACAGCTCAATGATAATAATTGTGTGTGCATGTACACGTGTATGTATAATAAAGAATGGAATAACACAGGGGAGATAATGTCATGAGGAGTTGTAGTCCACACAAGCATACCTTTGTCAGATTTGTTTCCTTGTTAAAATATAACAGTATCTGGTAGATCCCTAGGCAAGATATTTTGTTTGCTCAATACTAAAGGGTGGTATCATGTATAAAACCCTAACCATCTATTCCTTTCATGCACTGAAAGAGGCAGAGAAAATTGGAGTGGAAAAAATTTCTTTTAAATAATTTATCATGAGAATTACAGAAAAATCTGTAGGGAAGACCTCCTGAGAGCAGAAATATAGGTGGCAGGGTGGGTAGGGCACTGGATTTTAATATCTGTAAAGAATCTAGCTCATGATCCTACTGAAGGGCAAAATAAATCATAGACAACTTATTTGAGCACCTTTTAATTTTCCTTTTTTTTTTAAATTCTTTCTATCACTTATATATTTAATATAAAACATTTTATTTTTTTTAGAACATGCATTTTATATAGTAAGAGAAATTCTACTTAATTGCCTGTTCAGCTCAGTGTAGGAGTGAAATCTCCCAAAAATTACCCTGCAATCTCTACAATTGGGTCCACATGCAACAAGACCTAACACTTAGGACATGATGCTTTCCTTAAACAAATAATAATAACAATAATAATAATTGTTTTGAATTTTAGCACAAGGCTAGCAATTTAAAGAGGAGTGAGCTAGTTGATTACATTGATTCCGGTGCTCGACTGGTACTTACATTATTGACTTCTGAAAGGATGAAAGGCAAAGTTAAACTCAACAGAATTTGAGCTCAGAAAATAAAGAGATGGAAGCAATGCAGCAGAGCATTTTTCCAACACACTAATGATTTTGCTAGTTCTCTGCTTTAATAATAATAATAATAATAATAATAATAATAATAATAATAAAGCCAGAAGAAAAAAAAAAAAATGAGATGTTCACATCAAGAATGCTGATCAAACATTTGCATAGTAACTACTTTCCATGGCAAAAAATAAAATGAGATCAATAACATGCTCTCTATTTTGCATTCAGGCTCCTCAATACATAGTTGCTGGCATATATTTGTTTGCTGTTTTTTTATGTATTCTGAAAACCTTTTATAGAGCAGGTCATGAAAAATGTTTGGGTGAACTTGGACAATACATTTTCCTCTTAAATCACAACTCTAAAGATGTTGGTATGTCTTTAACTCTGGTACTCATTATATGCCAGCAAATATGTTCTTTTTGGTCACACTGGTTTCAATTGAGAGTCAATATTAATTTCTTAAGAACTCAATTGTTTTGATTCAAGATATTTAAATGAATAACAAGTAAACACTAAGAAAGTGAAAACTTAAAGAAATGAATTTAGAAAAGCATCTTTTTTATATTTTAAGAAATTGTTTGTATATATCTCCATAGATACTTAATGGGAGATTTAACAATATGAATGCTTTATTTAGAAAAAAAATTATGTTTTACAATCTTATCATTTTGGAATTGAAACCAGATTTTATACACACCAGATTTGTTGCTCAATTAATTCTTCTGAAACCCCCAAAATCTGCAAGTACAAGCTAAATTTGAGGAAAAAATAAATAGAAATCTAATGCAACAAAGATTTGAAGGTCAATTAAAAAAAATTATAAATAATGAAATATACTTAAAGGTCAGTGAAAAGGCAAAGTAAAACTTTAATAAGCTCCTTTACCAGAATAGTAAATACAATCAAAATATTTCACAATTACAAAGTTGCCATTTTCTTTTCTGCTTTTTATATAGTAATCAGGTCCCTTGAGACAATCCATTCATCTAATAAAATCTCTCATCAATCAGTCATCTTAAGTTTCCATTCATGTGCACACAACAAACCAATATTTTGAAGTGCTACTTTGTGTGTGTAAGTTTGTGTGAGCTTCTGTGTGTCTTTGATTTCAATTAATGGAGACTGTTCATATTAGCACTTTTGGAAAATCAGAAATAGTGTCATTTTGGTGTCAAAGTAATCACCAAGGTTAGTTAGGCTAAGTACCGTCATTCAGGGGGGGAAAAAAATTAAGTTGCTAAATTTATGAACTGGAAAAGAAAAAAAATTTTTAGTCTTCTTCTCCATTATGAAAAATGTGGATCATCATGAAGAAATATCACTTATAACAACAAGACTGGGAGCACTCTGTTTCTGCAGGATCATCTCTGAGGAATCAGTTGTGTAGGTGACAAATACTGAGAGCTGATTAATATTATAGACTCCAGGCTTGGAAAAGCATGCAGTAAGGGTAACAGTTTGTGAGTGCTGGGGTCCTATATGTAAATCAATCAGCGAATGACCACACCATACAAAAGCATTGCTCTGACTTTGCTGGTACAAAGATAAATATGATGGTAATCCAACACATGGTGCAGGTGTCCCTATTCCAGATGAAGTAGTTTCTGCTGAGATATAAACCTGGTCACCACTACTGCTCAGCCTAAAAATAATAGTAAAAATTGGAAGGTGTTTTTTATTTTTATTTTGAGAAACAATTTTCATTTATCTAGACTTATTACCGAGAAAATCTTTATAACTAAGAAAATTACAAGTTATCTATGTACAAAACACAATATGAACAAAGTAAATGTAACAATTCAAAATATTTACCATTTATATTAAAAATTAAATATTAATAAAATGAAATAACATAACTTACTGAATTAACATTTTTAGTGTTTAGATTTTGTTTGAATAAAAAACTTTTCAAGGAATAAAATATATTTAAGACAAAAATTAAAAAGTTGAAGCTAAAAATCTATTGTCTTGGCAGTTAATTATTTCTTCTCAAATTGTAAAAATATTTCCAAGCATTTCATACCTTATGTATGTATACATTAGAAGTCTATTTTAATTTTTCTTTTTTAAATAATTCAGATGAATTAGATAAAAGATATATTTTCTCCATTAGCCTTAGTCCCCCTTTTACACTTAGTTATTAGTTAGCAGTAGTAACAGTAATAGTAGTATATGTGTGCATGTGTATAAAATAATTATATATGTATATAACTATCTTATTACTGAGAACAACTGAAAGTTGTTCTTGATATGCCAGAGGCCATCATTTATGCTATGTTAAATAATTACAATGAGAAAATATCTATATGTAATTACACACTTAGTGTACCAGCCAATATTTCCTAGACTTTCAAATGAGTACTATATAATTTAAATCCTCAAAGCTAAGGACAACATCCTCACCAAAAAGACAGGATGGCTATGGTTAAAACCATGAGCAGACAAAATTCAACACTATTACCACATTAGATCAGCCATCTCTATGCTGTATGTCTTAAACACAGCTAACTTAGGCTATCAACAACAACAGCAGCAACTAATTCTAGTCTATAATACAGAAAATGCTAATAGGCATTTAAGTGACTTTTTCTTTTAACCCTCACTGCTCCAATTCTTAGTTCGCATGTTTAGTTATGAGTTACTATCTATAGAGGATATAAAAAATTAAAGTGAAGTTTATAATAAACAAGATTTTCTTTATGCTTTAGATAATTTCTATTACATATTGAGCTTTTGAATGGTTTCTGCACTTTTGAACTAGATGTTGCATATTAACTTAGTTAAAAACCACTCAATGTAGCTAACTGGTTTTATGTTATTTAATAAAAACTTAATTTGGAAAATTTAGATCAGCTGTCTCAGCTTTTCATTGTTGTAAAAACTATGTGAGACAAACCCCAATATCTTTTATGAACTAAACTTTACAACATCCAGTTTGGTCTAAGAACACTCAAGGCGAATTTTAATCACAATTTCTTTCCTCATCAGCAATGTCTATTTTACTGCTACTATAATGGTTTCTGCACTTCTGAACTAGATGTTGCATATTAACTTAGCTAAAAACCACTTAATGTAGCTAACCTCTCCTCACCTCACCTCTATTTGTGTTTTATCCCCTCATCTAAAAGCAAGCTAAATGTTTCTAATCACCACCCACTCTAGCAAAATAACTATTGTATTTGTGCATACCAAGAAAAATTTATGAAATCAGGAGCAAAATGGAATGGGGGGGTCATTATACCCATTTAAAATAACTAACGCAATAAACCTATGAAAACTATACTAAAGGCAGTAATCCTGAGATATCTATTTAAATTAAGTCTACAGATCACTGCCTACAGCTATGGAATACTGGATGCATACACAATTGAATGACAATTGTTAATTCTGTTAGCATAGAATGGTGTGTAGTTATATACCATTGTTTAAAAGATGACAATTTAAAATGAGTAAGTTACATTACCAATATATGCTAGGAAAGTAAAAAAATCATGAGTATATACCTTTATAAACAACTAAGGATGTGAAAAAGAGACATTGCTTATTGTGTAAAATTTTAACTTAAAGTCATACAATATAAAAAAGGATAAAACAAATTAATTTTTAGCTGTGGAAGTCATTGTATTTGACATTACCTTATATTCAAGTAAATATCATATATGCCTTATTTATATAAGTTAAATCAAGAACAATGTTCTCTTAGACTAAAAGTTATTATCTATTCTTCTTAAGGAGGTAAGTGAAATTATTTTTGTTCTTTCTTACATATTATGAACATATAAACTATAAATACTAATGCCTCATATGCAGATAAAATGAATAATTTTAATATTTGTGAGGCTGGATTTATAAACCATTCCCAATAGCTGCATTAACTATAAAATGTGGCAATATATAGTATCAGCAAAGAAAATTTTTTGAGATGTGAGATAAGAACCAAAACAGTAAAAAAAAAGCAGTGATTTGGAAGATAAAATGTAGCTGTATAAAAAATAAATCCATGCTAAAATATCCCAATATATTCCATCCCAATAAAATGTAAAGCAAAAACTAGTGGTCAGAACTAAAGCAATGAAATGTCAGAAACAGATCAAAACTAGTGAAAGAAAGCAAAGTAGTTGTGAAAAGCCAAATAAAATAGCATGTGGAATAACATGAATCTGTATTCCATCAGATATTCTTTTTTTAAATAAATAAAATCCAAAATATATTCTGTATCCCGTTTTCTCTTTATCTCTGCCTTTCTCATTAGGATCCACACAAAATGCAAATGATTATAATCTTTAAATCATTTAGGGACTTCGATACACAGTTTAAAAAATAAGAAAAAAAAGCCCTATAACCAGTGTTAATCTTGACATTTCAATAATAAAAAAAAAAAAAAAGGAAATTCTGAAATTTGGAGTAACAATGCCAACAGGAATATGCATATGAAAGTATAGAAGAATAAGGGGATAGAGTGAAGATAATTTTTTTTGGTTGTTGAAATTGAAATAAAATATCATTGAAAATGGTAAAATAGTTTGTTGAATTCCATATAGCATTAATTAAAACTAAAATTTTAAACTTCTCACAAGGAAGATCTATTTTGCTTTATAAGCAATCAATTTCTTCCTACTTGGGGAAAGAGAAACACTAAGGTTTTACAAACATTTTGATAATGAAATTAACTGAAAAATTTGAGTAAGATGTGTTTGAGTCAATTGATATAGTATTAATATAACTGCAAGAATGATACTATGATATGCTTCAGAATAAACCTACAGATTTCAACCAACATTTTGCATGTAAATTAATTAAACTAATATCTAATTTATTAATTAAACTCACTGCCAAGAAAGGCAACATTTATGCAAATCAGTATACCCAGTAAAATAAAATCCTTAATAATAATGGCTATAAATACAATGTCACTACAAACAGTTAAAGATAGTCAGTTGCTGATGACATCTCAGTAAAGACTGAAACTGATTCAACTGATCCCTCTCTTTCTGTCCATTGTGAGGTAGTATAAAGCATCTAAAGGTTTATTTTATAGTAAACCATAGCATCAAAAAATACTCTTAATGCATCAGTAGTTTTTAAAAAACTATGTCAATTATTCCGTTTACATATGTCAATTATATAAGTAACAAAAATTAAATCAGAAACAAAATTTGTTTTTCTTAATCTATTCATATTTCAAACAACAATTGGTTACCAAATACTTAACCCTTATCAACATAGACTAGCGTATTAGCAAAAATGCTTAATACAGGTAAGCTTCTTTTAAACATTGCACTAAGTGGAAAACTAACATGAAAGATAATAGATAGAACAAAGGTTACTCTTAATAAACAATAGTAGCATTAATTGTTTAAATATATGGATGTTAATTTACCTATTTTAAAGTTCAATAGAAATGTTTTTCTTTTTAATCCATACGACGAATACAAAAACATCTCAGAGTAGGAATTAACAGAAAAAATTTTGTTGAAGACAAACATACAGGGTTGAAGAAATGCAGGCGCAAAATATCAGAATCTTGACAAAGGATAATATTAATACGAAAGAAAGCTATGTAGTTCAAAATAAATCTAATATTCTGATGGCAAAATGTACAAAATCCTTTGTCAGGTTCCAAATGAAAACCTACTGGAAAAATTTTGAGGCATTCTTAAGAAACAATAACACTTGAAGTTAATGGAGTATCAAAAGAAGATGGGTGGAATGCAACCACAAAATATATTTAGACTAATACTTCTATCCTGTTCTACAAAGAAGAAAATTAAACATTATGAATGACTAACAGTACTAACCTTTCTGGTGATTTTCCTGTATCAATGAGAACATGTACTGGAACTCTTGAACAGTTGCATAAAATCATTCTTACTGGCAGCAGACATAGACTACAAATAATGCAAAAATAAATTTATTGAAGGAAGATTATATAAAATGATGTATGGTCATTCCTATGTACTAGGACAATATATAATCACAATGTATTTTATAACAGTCATGACTTTCTGAAACAATACAGTTTAATTTTACTAAATCATAAATTTTGTCATTGTATTAAATGGTTAAATCAAATTTAGCAACTACATTTAAGTTTAATTATCCAACTTAAACAGTAAACTGAATCATTTTGTAAAGATTTAATCAAGAAAAAAAATCTCGATAATTCCATACCAAGACAGACTTGCTAACATTTAAATAAACTTACAGCTTTTATAGAGACAATGTAAGTGGCAGGGTTCAACAATATGTCTTATAAAACTATCTTACCATTTTTTCTTAAATTGGTGTTTAATATTAGATTCATGTGAGAAATTGTAGTGAACCAAATGTGTGCTAACTTCAAGGCTAGGTTTAGGTACAGGAATATTTTCAATGTCTTTTATGAATTTCAAAGGACCCACATCAGGCTGCTGCTGGAATCAAAAAAGAAGGAAAAAAGAGTAAATTTATGGTTTTACAAATGTAATTTAAAAGAGCCAAATTTTATGAATTACTAGCAGAGGCACCCGGCGTTGCTCGGGAATGAAATTGTTGCTTATATACTTGAAGAAAAAAAGGCAAAATATGCTGTATAGAAATTTGAGGACATTCTGTAGATGGACTCTCAGATGAATGATGGCTGGGCGCCTCTCAGGAATGGGGAAAATTGAAGATGTGCCAAAAAGCCTCATTGGTACTTGGAAACTTTTACGAAAATTAAAATGGGGATCGTTGCCAGTGCCCCTGGACTGGCTCTTGTGCGGGTGGCACATAAAATACACCATTTCGAGCGTGGCCGTTGTCAGTACCACCTGACTGGCCTTCGTGCAGGTGACACGTAAAAGCACCCACTACACTCTGAGTGGTTGGCGTTAGGAAGGGCATCCAGCTGTAGAAACTCTGCCAAATTAGATTGGAGCCTGGTGTTGCCATCCGGTTTCACCAGTCCTCAGTCAAATCGTCCAACCCATGCTAGCATGGAAAGTGGACGTTAAACGATGATGATGATGATGATTAAATGAAAAAAATGATTTACGTGAATATCCTCAGAAGAGTAATTGAAATAAATGGCGATTGTGGAGCACCCCCCCACGCACGCACGCATACACACGTGTGTCTTTGTAAATATGTTTGTATACATTTATGTATGTGTGTGTTTGTAAGAGACAGAGTATGAGTGAGAGAGAGAGGTTTGTTGTCATGTATACGTACATGCATAAATATACATACATCTTTGGATGTATGCATATGACAACACAGCCCTTGACTCACTCACACTATGTATCTTACAAACACGCACACACGTGCATACACACGTGTCTTTGTAAATATGTTTGTATACATTTATGTATGTGTGTGTTTGTAAGAGACAGAGTGTGAGTGAGAGAGAGAGGTTTGTTGTCATGTATACGTACATGCATAAATATACATACATCTTTGGATGTATGCATATGATAACACAGCCCTTGACTCACTCACACTGTCTCTTACAAACACGCACGCGCGCATACACACGTGTGTCTTTGTAAATATGTTTGTATACATTTATGTATGTGTGTGTTTGTAAGAGACAGAGTGTGAGTGAGTCAAGGTGTGTGTGTGTGTGTGTGTGCGTGTGTGTGTGTGTATGTGTGAGACAGAGTGAGAGAGCGGTGTGTATGTAGTATTTATTTACTCTCTCTCTCTCCCTCTCTCTCATACACACGAACACACAAAATAGAAAGTGAAGCTTTTTGCGGTTGTTATGTCAATACCGGAAGTTGACATTGAGGAACCTTTTTAAAGAAGTGAATCTTAAATATAAAGCAATATTATTTATTTTTGATTAAAAAAATCAAATGAAGAGCCTAAGATTTATCCGAGGTCAAATTATTCATGCATTACAAGTATGGAAGCATTTGGTGAAGTCGATTTCACGTGAAAAGCGATTACACACACATCTCTGTTTTATATATAGTATAGATAAATCTAAAATGATATTCTATTTTACAGGATTAAATTATAGAATTAAATTTCTTATTTAAACACAGCAATCTATTTCCTTTGGAAGCCAAGTGAAATTGTAGCCATAGATGATGCCAGTGTCACGTGACTGGAACCTGTACCAGTGGCATGTAAAAAGCACCTATTACACTCTGGGGGTGGTTGGCATTAGGAAGGGCATCCAGCTTTAGAAATCATGTCAAATCAGATCGGAACCTGGTGCAGCCTTCCAGCTTCAGTCAAACCCATGCAAGCATGGAAAGCAGATGCTAAATGATGATGATGTCAAAAGAGATTTATTACTGTCTTAAGAATATCCACTAATGAGGATTATATTATTTCTAGTTCAGATTAATTTTTGTATACTTTACAATACATACTTAAAACAAACAAAAATTTAACTTGCAAAAAATTTTAAAAAAACAGAAGCACTGCTTGTGTTAACTAATTCAAGAGGTATCGTGAGTTATTAGAGACTAAGTAAATTGAAACCAGATTACAGATGAAACAATTATTATGGTTACAACAGAAGAGGATGCCAAATTTCTTTTTAATTAATTAATCAGAGGAGGATGGCAATTTACATCTAATGGCCTTTGTAGGCTCTCTCTGACTAAAGAAGTTGACACGGTTCTTGTTCATAGAGACTAACAAACAAATATAATTGAAAGAAATTCACAAAATGGGATTGGCCAATTTTTTTTTTCTGTTTTATAAGCCACTAATTCACGAAAACGCAAGTGGCATGATTTATGCTTGTAAATTCTTGTCACTTATCTTTAGAACAGGCTTTGCTCAAAGTTTGTATGTGTGTGTGTGTGTGTCCCTTAAAAAATCTAAGTGTAACACCCATTGTTATCCAGTTTTGAGTTACTACTGATAGAGTATCTTGGATTACATTATCCAATGTGACATTTTTTTTTAGGACAGTGTGCTTTGCAGGAGATTTGTCTGCAGGTCAAGTAACAATGTAAATGTTCTCTCATTGGCTGATCCACTTTATATTAATTTATGTAGCAAAGGTAAAAAGAATAATATAAGTGTCATCAAGAGCCAAAGGCTTTCATTTCACATTCAAGAACAACATTTAAAAAAATGTAAAACATTTGAATAAAGAATATTTTTAATTTTACTAACTTTAGTTATAGGATAAGATGTTGCAGACTTGTTAAGCTTTGTAAAGGTTACATGATGTTGTCCAACCAGTGTAACTGTCTCACCTGAATCTTGTACCACTAAAGCCTATGAGAAAGGAACAAAACATACAATTAAAATAGCTAATTCATATACATTCAGAAACAATGAAACAATTACCAATACATATAAAAAGCATTTAAAATAACAAATGGCACTGAAGAAAGGCCAATTCACATGCTTAGCATGCATTAGAAAACTCTTTCAATGTCCCATGTACAATACAAGACTATACCTATTGGAGAGAGGAATATAGTTGATTATATAATTCCTGTTCTTAACAGACATTTTATTTTACCAATCCAGGAAGAATGAAATGCAAAGTTAACAGACAGGAGTAACATTCAGAGGGACACTATATATAACCCAGTTCTTTGTATATGCATTTAGATGGCATAGATATTGAAATAGATTGTACAAAGATTATATTACATAAAATTTCATCAGGCCAAAACAACACAAAACGAAATACAAAATGAACTACAAAAGTGAAGATAGAACAACAGTTGGAGTTTTACATTCTATTTCAACTGTTGTTCTGTTTTCACTTTTGTAGTTCATTTTGTATTTCATTTTGTATTTCATTTTACAATGTTTCAGCCTTATCAAGTGTTCATCTAATCTAACATCACACAATGCTTCACTCAAACTATTCTATTCTAATAATAAATCTCAACATTTACAATAACTAATTTTTAGAAAATTCTCAAACTATTTTATAAATGGATATGAATTTTATACCACATAGGAAAATTTTTCAGGATTTCTTTTTATAAATATAGGTGCAGGCATGATTGTATGGTAAGAAGTTTGCTTCCCAATCACATAGTTCCAGTATAGACCTATTGTGTGATACCATAGGTAAGTGTCTTCTACTATAGCCTCAGGTTGATCAAAGCTTTGTGAGTTGATTTGGTAGACAGAAATTGAAAGAAACTGATTATATATATATATATATGTGTGTACGTGTGTGTCTGTATTTGTCCCCATCACTGCTTGACAACCGGTAATGGTGTGTTTACATCCCTGTGACTTAGTTTATTGGCCTTTTTACTGAACCACTAAGTACCGGGCTTTTTTTTTTTTAAAGAAAGGTCAATTTGACTAAGATTTTTTAAGGCACTGCTTCAGCATGGCTGCAGTCTAATGACTGAAATGAGTACAAGATAGGTACTAAGAAGAAAATTCAGATTAATTTATGAAATAACGAAGTAACAACAGTTCACAGGCTGAAACTAGTTAAACAGTAGTTACCTGCCATAAGATAATTAATGTTAAATTCACTTCAATGGCAGTATCAAGGTCACTGAATTTGGAATGCTTATTATTAGTATTAGGTGAATAACTGGATGCTAAAGCTGACTGCTGATCACAGTTCTGTGTGCATTTGTAATAAAAATCCGAGCAAGGTGTCTTGGAACTTTTAATCTAGAATAGAAAAATAAAAGTTAGAAAACATAAAGTATAAAAATTATGGGAAGTGGACAGATTACTTAAGCAACAATTTACTTTCCATGAAGCTACAAAAGTAAAATCTGTGGCTGTAGTTTTGCAAAGTTAAAAAAAGTGGTTCACAAATAAGTAAATCAACTAGAAGATTCATCATCATCATCATCATCATCCAACTTATAAAATATTTTATTCAGTCTCCAACAATAAGAAACAGCATAGATTTTTCTTTTCCAAAATGACAATCTAATGCTTTTCTGAGATTATATGTGCTAATTTAAAGAATTAAATTTATCAAATGACATATGTAATTTGCATTTTCCATACATGATGGCATTAATCACAATATTTATAATAACCTTAGAAGAGCAATTATTTTACTAAACCTTTTCTACGGTTTGTCAGGTAAAATAGGCACAATCTTTTTTTTTTTAACTTCCAAATATTAATGTTTAGATACATTTTAATCTGATGTTACTTTATAAATATGTTATTTTAGTGTCCTTTCCCCTTCCCCAGCCTGGCATGGAATGAACAGGTCTACTGTACAACTATGTCATCACTCGTGTTGATTCTCCATAAACTCTTGTTTGAGGCCCAACGTACTGCAATCTAATTTTACTACTTCATGTCTCCTTCACTGTTACTCTACCATCCACCAAATACTTCAATCATTTTTTTTTCCCTTTCAGCTTTAAACATCCATGATAACATATTTCAGTGTTCTGTAACATTCTTTTGTACTAATCATTTATAAACCCAACTTTGCAAACAAAATTTCAAATCATAATTTCCAACAAATCTCAATTAATTTCACATATAGTTTGTACAAATCAAAGACATCTGGCTTATATTGTTTTTTATACTCCACTACCTTAGTTTCATATAGTAAGTCAAATTTTTAAAAGACCTTTCTATTTCTCTTTTTTCTTCATATATAAAGTATACAGTAAATATTATTTTATATTAAGTCCTGAACAAAATACAAACAACATTTTATAAGTACTAGTTATTAGCCATGATTACCGACATATAGGCCACAATCTGTTATATATGAAGTGCAACTTATACAAAGCAAAAATATCAGTTCTATTCTAGAATGCTGATGAATGAGTATATCTTCATCAATGTATGAGACAAAAGACCTAGCAATTGGATTTAAATGGTTTGCTAGTAACAACTCATCTAACAAGTTTTTACAACAGTGTGAAGGTATCCAGCCATAAGTAAATTTTCAATTTTCAAAATTAATTTTGCTGAGAATGTAAAATTGAACTTAATATTTCAAATTACTTTCAAGGAGGAAAATGTAAAGAGGAATGAAACTATTCCAGTTTCTAACTTACTTTTGTTTCATTAAAATGGGTATTGCTAAAATACACCTTACGAGACTTTTCTGATTCACCTACAAAAGACAGAAATATAATACAATCAACTTTAATGGAAAATGTCACAGAATTGGTATTTTATTTGCAAGATTTCTCAAAAACTGTTGCTACTCTAGTTTTTATGAACGCTATTAAGAGCCATTTAACTAACAATTTTATACAACAGCCATTTCAAAATGCTACAAATATAGCGTGATCGTTACCAGCGTCGCCTTCTTGGCACTTGTGCCGCAGCGTCGCGTTCCTGACACTTGCGCCGGTGGCATGTGAAAAGTCATTCAAGCGAGATCATTGCCAGTGCCACTGGACTGGCTCCTGTGCAGGTGGCACGTAAAAGCACCCACTACACTCTCGCAGTGGTTGGCATTAGGAAGGGCATCCAGCTGTAGAAAATCTGCCAAATCAGATTGGAGCCTGGTGTGGCCATCTGGTTCACCAGTCCTCAGTCAAATCGTCCAACCCATGCTAGCATGGAAAGCGGACGTTAAACGATGATGATGATGATAGCAGACCAAATACCATTCTAGGGTAACCCCCTAACCAAATTCTGTTCTTAACTAATTTTCCTGAACAAACTACAGAAATGGTGTTGTCTATGTTGCTCGCTCAATTTCTCATTTTTGAAGAGATTCATATTGTGCATGGTTGATAATGTCATATAGCATTTGTTGAGTATGAAAATAAACTGCAAGCTTGTGCAGCAAAGGATGTACTACAGAACTTCAAGATTTCTCCAAACAATGCAAATGAAATTCACATTTGCTAAGAAGTAGGGTGATAACAAGACAGTCAAAAATTTGAATGAAATTTGGTGCATTTCAGTAAAACTTTCAAAATAAACCATCAAATTCTGCTAAACTTTGCTGCCAGATGGAAAGAATGTGAACATCTTCAATAATATGTAATCTACAAGCAACAACTGACACACTATAACGACCCATGATGAGACATTAATCTCTTGACGATCCAACAGGAGATAGAATTATCAGGCCAATGACACCAATTGATAGTGATCACTATTTCAGTGTTCTGAAAGGGGCAAGCTGGCAGAATTGGTGACATACCAGGCAAAATGCTTAGAATTTCACCCATCTTTGTTCTGAGTTCAAATTCCATCAAGGTCAACTCTGCCTTTCATTCTTTTGGGGGTTGATAAAATAAGTACCAGTTGAGCACTGGGGTCAATGTAATCAACTTACTTCCTCCCCCAAATTGCTGGCCTCAAGCCAAAAATTGAGACTAATATTTCAATGTTCTACAAAATAGCCATGTGTTTGTGTGTGAGGGGGGGTAGGTACACAAGTAGGTAGATAGATAGGGGTGGCTGTGTGGTTAACAAGTTTACTTCCCAAACACAGTTTTATAATCACTCCCACTGTGTGGTACTTGGGCAAGTGTCTTCAACTATAGCCTCAGGCTGACCTAAGCCTGATGAGTAGAATTTAGCAGACAGAAACTGAATGGTGTGTGTGTGTGTGTGTGTGTGTGTGTGTGTGTGTGTGTGTGTGTGTGTGTGTGTGTGTGTATAAACATACACACATACACAACACCATTAGAAATAAATGCACATAGTTTGAATTCAACCTGACACTATGTACATATCCAAGAATAAGAATTGATGACAATTGGAAGTTCAAGCTATTTGAAGTGTAAATATAAACTTTTTTTAAAAATGCTTTTCTACAGTCTGGAAGATTACAATCTTATTGACAACTCATCTCAGATATTTAGACACTTAACCCTTTAGCATTTCAACAGGCCACATCCGGCCCAAATATTCTACTTCGCCTTATGTTCAAACCAGTCAGATTTGGGCTCTCACACCTACCTTACAATGTCATTCTAAAAATAATCTATCACATCACTGAAGTCTCAAAGCTACAAGATAATGCATGATTAATTCAAAACAATGTGAATCAATAAGCATTACATTTATCAGAGTAATCTGAATGCTAAAGGGTTAGATTGCTTGCATCTTTTAGAAAACTTAAATGAAGAAATACATAAAGTAGATTTAAGAAGAAATAGATACCTTCACAACAGGTTGCTCTTTTTCCTATAGCTTTCAAACACATTTGCAATGTTTCACGATTATGAATGAGTAATTCTGAAAATCAAGAAATTGAAATTTTAGTTAAATATTTTATTTATTTTTGAAAACCATGGTATTTAACTTAGATGAATTATATTCAAAGGCTTTTGTGCCACCAATATTATTTTCATAACATATCTGTAGGCATCTTCTTAGTTACGAGTGAGATACCAATGCTAAGAAGTATTAGCAGTTTTGATTAAATTCTTATTTGAAGAGTGTAATCCCAACTTAGTTTTACTTGTAGGAATCACAAACCTTTCGTTATCAAAATATTGTCTATAACATTTATGACTAACCAGTCATAAACACACCATCTTTGGAAACAATATTTGACATTCTTAATTTACAACAGTTAATTCCACATATAATCTGTGTAAATCAAGTAAATCCCAGAAGGAAGGAAGGAAGGAAAGAAAGGGGGAGAAAAGAATGTAAAAGAGAAAGAGATAGATTAAGAGAGTGATAGATGGAAATTGATAAAGAAATCTATTGCAAGATGTAGTTGTTAGTCCTTTTTCTCTTGCAGTTCCTTTTCTAGAAATTTAGCGTTCATGCAAAAATCATACAAAAATATTTTGATTATATAATTAAAAAATATCTTACCTGTATTCTTTGGAGTACTGAGGTAGTTAATAGACCAATTTGTACTGGCACATGACATCTGCTTTATTTGGATTGTTTTTAAGTGAGGTGCTTTTGTTTGGCCCTATAAATGAAATATAAATGAAAATTCCAAATGTAGCTTTCTTCAAATCTATTCCAGCAGATCTTTCTTCAAATCTATTCCAGCAGATCTTTGCAAACAGTCCCACATACATAACATAGTAAAAACTTCATTCTAAAGACAATTCCTCTTCTTCAGAGCCAGAAAATACTTAAAGCTCTGACAAGTGGCTGATAAAACTGCAAAGCTCAAATGAGACCTGCAATGGAATACTCCTTCCACATCTTGGATACTACTGCTGCTAGATAAGCCATATCACATCCTAAAGAACACCTAATATGCAAAACTGGTTTACTTACACACTTCAGCCTTCATTTCTCTTCCTAGTTAGCTGTGTTATACCTCTATACTATGTTTATAATTTGAGCCATCCATTTGATGCCTCTATAACTGTTTTTTCCAAGAGCATTTCTTGACTCTTGTAGCTATACTAGTCATTGTATGCCAACTCAGTACATACTACCTAACTGACCATGTGAATGCTTATAGTATCCTACCTAACCAGATTCAACAACGTTTTGTAGTAGCATTTCAATGTCTGTTCTTTTATCTCAGTAACGATTACTCACTGTTTACAAAACTTCAGTCCATAAATAGTCTTGGTCTAATATTATGAATAGTAGCTAATATAGATGTTGTAACTGTCATGCCAATCAATTCTATATCTCATGTTCAATTTCTGTTGAGATAAATCCATTATATCTACTTTCCTACAGTCAATTCTATACACACTATCCACTTCATCTTTAGATATTGCGATAGACTACTACTTTTTTACTTGAGAATCCAATAAAAAGTAATGTCTCAAATTTCAGAGTTCATCTACTTCTAGTCTTATATTGTATTCTGGATCAGTAAATATGGTTAATCTTGCCTAGTTTATCTGGTAATAAAGCAGAGGAGAGATAAAAA
>NC_142928.1:168041052-168056052 GCF_046866305.1 Octopus bimaculoides | reverse complement strand
GACTTCACATAATAAGCAGTACAAAGTCCACGTTTGACAAGGTCCTTAATGTCTCCCTGCAATAAATAATCAATAAACGAATCAGATAATTAAATTAAAAAGTAAAAACATTTCAACAGATATAACAATTTTTGGCGTTAATACATATGCATTTATCTCAAGTATTTTTAATCACCACACAACTATTTCAAAATAATTGATTTGAATTGAAAACAATTGATTTGAATCAATGAAACTAGCTAATTTTCCCTTCATATCATACCTAGCATCTTTAAGAAAAAAAGAAATGATTCCTCATATAGTTTGCTATTAGATACAGTAGGTTCAGGAAGAGAGAGAGAGAGAAAGGCAGGCTGATCATATGACTGATCAGGTCTAACTTGAAGTTAAACAACAACAATTTCTTATAGATTTGCAATGACCAAGCAATTGGTAATTGTAATAATCTAAGTACTAAAGAATCCTAAACCCTGTGGCATCCATAACATTGTAGATTTATGCTGTGCTGCTTGTTTCTCCTTTAGAGATCAATAATTCATTTATAGTGATATCATGGCAAAGGATAATATTGTCAACCACTGTAGTCAGTAATTGTCTTAAAGTTTAGACTTGCTAAGCAGCAACTGAAAGAAGAAACACATATTTAGATCTAAACATAACATAAAAACAGTAATAGGACAACCATGAACCCCAGAAACAGAAGGTACATTCCAACAAATATTTAGTGTTGTCCTATATTTAGGCTTCAAATCTTGAGCCAATTTAATCTTTTATGCTTCTGGAGTCAACATAATTAAGTTGATGGGGTGGACAATAAAATCAACTATACTTTCATCCATACAAAAATCTTGGCTATAGGACTGGACAAAATACGTCAATATTATTTAAGGAATAATGTTTCATGGGATTACAATGACAATATTTTGAACTTTTAAATGTTGTCAGAGAAGACAGGGAGTATGAGGTACAACTTTAAATACTATGGAAAAAAAAATCATCAAAATCACATTTTATATGACTGTGCCAAAATATATAATACTTGTTACTGAATTCAGAATAAATGAAATAAAATTTTTTTAAAATTTTATACTAGATTTTATAACAGCTGAAGTGCAGAAAGGACAGATCTCAGTATGTAACAAGCATAATAATATTAACATACACCTGGAAACCATTATAGCGAAAGCACTTATAAAGAAATGCTAACAGCCAATTCCTTTTCTTCTTTTTAGATATTGTAAATGTTTTTAATACCAGAAAAATAAGATAACTGAATGTAATGTAAAATGAAAAGTAATTACAATCAACTACTTGATGAAATTAACCCTTTAGCATTTGAACGAGCCATATCAAACCCAAATATTCCACTTGTTTTATGTTCAAACTGACCAGATCTGACCTCTTATACCTACCCTAGAATGTCAGTCTAAAAATAAACAATAACATCACTGAAATCTCACAGCTATAAAACAAATACATGGTTAATTCAAAACAATGTAAATAAATAAGCACTGCATTTGGTGAAGTAATCTGAATGCTAAAGGGTTACAATAAATTTCATTTATAAATACACCTTCAATCTTTTTCTGGTCAATAAGTGAAAAAAGATCAGAATTTAATTCTCAATGAAATCTACTTACAGTCATGCGATTAACACCATATTTACAAATAAGGCGTTCACGTTCCTTCTGAAGGATTTTATTTCGGTTTGCATTTTCTTCTTGTACAGACTCCAAGTAGACATAATTTTCAGTGGGACATTCTTTAACACACACCTAGTAAAATATAAATGAATAAATATAAATAAAATATAAATGAATAAATACTACTTGAAACTTTGTAGATTAGACATAATTTACAATAACAAACTTCCCAATTATAAATTATTTTATCATATTCAGTAATTAAATTACATTTTAAACTTAAAATAATATAAAGTCTCTACAAAATATGTATAAAATCATAATTTTATTAACCTGAGGTGTGGGGCATCCAAGGCTCTCAACATCTCTACCCATTTTTGAACAAGTGAGTAAGTCAAAGAAAACAAGCTTTGGTCTGTCACTGAAGAAGGATAAAACAAAAAAAATCATTCATAGGAATGACAATCTGAAATTTGAAATCACATTTAAGTCTCAATAAATTACTTATTCTAACCATTTGAAGACAAATACTACTAATGCTTTTACACTAAAAGAAGACAGAACCATCATTAGACACAAAAGTATAACAAAGTTATTTAAAATTTTGTTAAAAAATCTGAATTTTAATGCCAAAGGAAAGTGTTTATAGTCTTAAAGTGATTCAACCATTCTTCTCCCTAACATGAAAACTAGCAGGCTGACAGATCTACTCAGTTGTCTAACAAGTGCTAAATTTACGTACAAAAATATAATAATTACTAATAATGAGCAGATTATTGACAAACAAGTCTACATTGCTTTTCTTGAACTTTGGATATTTTTAAATAGAAAAGAGAAAGACCATGTAACCATGCCCACATATAATGACATCATGTTCACTTAGTCCTTTCTTAAGCACAACAATCCATATGACCTGGTACTTAACTCTGGTTTTCATATTTATAATCAGAAGAGAGGTAAATATTCCTTTTGATAGGATGCTGGCCTATTGCAAGTAGATTTCCTGCAGGAAGGATTGAACTCGGCAATGCAAACTAACAAATCATTTACAAATTCAACAGTGCCATCACTGTTTGGTGTAGCAAATTGTTCCTTCTCTGAAGTATCTATTATGTGTGTCCTTACTACAGACATAATGCAGTACTGTGGATGGGTTATAAACTGCCTGGGACACTACCCACTTGGCCAATCATGCTCTATACTTTGACAAAGTGGTAATAAAGTCAGTTAAGTTAGACTGTGATGTGAAGGCACATATCATGGGCTTGTGCCATAGTAAAACTTGAACTCAGTAATTCAAACTATTGACATTCTTCTTTAATTATACAGAGAATCCTACTGCTTGCAATCAATGAAAGACTGTACTGATGATGGAAAATTATTTACAGCTGAGTGAACTGGGCCAACAAGTATTAAGACAGCACAACAACAATAGTACAATGTGAACCATCAACCCTTTGGGTGGTTGTCTAATCTTCTGTCAGTTTAACCATACTGAGACACTGAGAAGCAAACATATATCTACACAAACACACATTATGTAAAGCAGATATTACTCAGAAGACAGGAAATAAACTGAAAGGAAAAATTAAATGAGTGACAAGGTGCTTCAAATTCAAAATTGAAGAATTAACTTTAATGATTATTACTGATTATTAAACAAATTCAGTTGAAAATAATTAATAAAAATTTAGATGAATTCCTGTCCTGTCTAATTATCTATATTTATCAGAAATCAGGATTACATGGCAGAAATAAAACATCTGAACTTGTCTCAACTATCTTGTATGTTTCCAGAACAACTTTGTAAAGAAACAGAGTTTTAAAATTGAAACTAAATTTAATGAGAGAGGACAAGAAAAGCAGTGGAGTCAAAACCATGTAATTGACAAATTAATTACATCTTATTAGAAGCTCTGGTTATCAAAGGCTAATTCAAAACTCATTATATTAAAACATCTTAGTTTTAAAGTGTCCGTCAAAGTATCAATTAAGGTAATCAACAAATAATTAGAATAAACAAGATACTAGACTAAACTAAGCAAAACAAAAATTACTAAGATCTTGATTCAATTGTTGCTTGTGGATACAATATAGCTGAATGGTTAAGAAGTTCACTTTGCAATCCCAAGATCTTGGTTCAATCCCACTATGCAGCCTATTGAGTAAGTGTCTTTTATCTTTGCTTTAGATTAATCCAAGACTGCCAAGCTTTGTAGTATGATTATTCATTCAGAATTTAAGTTCTCTTTTAAGTCTTCTTCATTTTTCATTGTTGCAGGATTGATAAAATTGTACCAGTCATGTTCTGGGGGTCAATATTACTGAATATATACTCCCACCAAATGTGAGACCAAGTGCCCAGATTAGAAATCATTCTTTTTCTTCGACATACATATATTCGTTGCTATTGTTAAACCTGTATATAAGCCAATCCAGCAAACGAATGTGATCAAAGGCATTCCAACTGTGACCATCCCATCTTTTTTTATATATCTAGAACTAATTATTCAATATGTGATAATGGTGTGATTTGAGGGGATTTAGCTGCCACTTCAGGCAAAACAGGCAACCATACTGAGACTCTGACACTGACTAATATTAATATACTCCACTCCTGCTGGTAAGGATAGGGGGAGGGGAGTTGGGTGTCTGAAGCCCTGCATATTTCCATTTTGACCCTATATTAGTTATATGTGAGGGTCCTTGATATTCTCAGATCAAATCTCACTTCTTGGTATACATTTTCCTCAGTCTGCTCCTACCATAGGTACTTCCCGTCATCAACATAGAACAAAACTACTGTCACCACTATTATTACTATTATTGCAGCTGTTAATCCTCAAATATTGTTTGATAGATGTCAAATGTTTAGAGAAAGACTGATAGTGAAGGTTATTGACAAGTAATTATATTAAAAAACAGAAAGCAATAACAAAAAAAATATCTTAAAATGAAATAGAAGAGAGAGAGAGAGAGAGAGAAAAAAAAATGAAATGAAATTATTAATAGTTGTTGGTCACAAAACAGTGGCAGATTATTATAGAATTTCTGGCAGTTGATGTTGACACAAAAGTAATGTGACAAGATAATTATATAAGCTTCCTGAACACTTCCAAGATGACATTTGTTCATTCACAAATATCCTGACAGAAATCTAAAACCCCATGCACACTTCCCCTGTCACGTGGCACAAAGTCGCTTACATACAAAGAATCTGTTAAGAAACAAATGCAAAGGAACAATTATTTCATGCAGCAGCAAAGAGTAATATAAAACATGTATCAACACTTGGAGAGTTCATGGAAGGGTTCAGTGCGCGAAGAATGAAAGAATGTAACATTTCGGACACTTATCTTTCTTGTGTGTGTGTGTGTGTGTGTGTATACAAGAAAGAGACAATATTAAAATGCTGTCTATGTCACAAAATTGCAAATCAAAACTATTCCTTTCAAATAAAATTAGAAATAAAATTAAGTTATACTATAGAGAGGTTAAATGGAAATAGTACAGAATTTTCCAAGGAAGAAAACTCCCACAAAATTGATTCATTACACATACTGAAGACCTTTCAGTAAGATTCAAGTAGAAGTGTTTCTCAAATTCAATAAAAAACAATTAGAATTTATGGTACCAGGTGTATTGGGTCATGCCATAAATAATGCGGTTTTTTTCAATTGCATGAACTAAAAGTTGGAGGGCGACAGGATAAACTACCTGCATCAACTCGATATAAAAGTAGGTAGTAATTTTACCTTGTCCTTATACTTAGTGCAAGTTTTGAAGAGTGCAGTTTAATTTTAACAGTTATTTTTTCAAAGTTATAATGGAAGTGACAAAGGAGAATATTCGGCATATTTTGTTTTATGAGTTCAATAAAGGCAACAATGCAATGGAAAGTGCAAGGAATATTAATGCAGTATATGGGGATTGAACAATAAGCATAAGCCAGTGTCAACAGTGGTTCCAGAAATTCCAAGTTGGAAACTACAACCTAGTAGAGGAGTCTCATCCTGGAAGATCTGTAGAACTCGAGGAGGACATCCTGCAAACCTTGATGGAACAAAATCCCATTGTAACTGTTCAGGAACTAGCAGAGAAGCTTGGATTTGGTCATTCAACTATTCATTGACACTTGCGTGCCATCGGAAAAGTCAACAAACTGGGTCAATGGCTTCCTCACAATCTTTCCGAGTCTAATCACGTGCAGAGAGTGAATGTGTGCTCTTCTTTACTGTCACGTCTCACGAATGAACTTTTTTTGGACTGAATAGTGACTGGTGACGAGAAATGTGTTCTCCATAAAAATGTGAAATGACGAAGATAGTGGGTAGGGAGAAACACCAGCACCCTAGGCGAAAGAAGGTCTTCACCCACATAGGGTGCTGTTATCTTTTTGTTGGGATATGAAAGGTTTAGTCCACTTTGAACTTTTAAACCCAAACCAAACAATAACAAAGGAGATCTACTGCAAGCAGTGCTAGAAGAAAAATGACCATCTTTGGTTTCAAGAAGAAAGGTGTTCTTCCATCAGGATAACGCTTGGCCACATACAGCGAGGATGACATTCCAAATGCTGGAGCAGTTTGAATGGGAAACGATGCCCTACCCACCATATTTGCCAGATATTGCCCCATCTGATTATCATTTAATCCGCATTCTTGAAAATCATTTGGACAGAAAAAATATTAATTTTGTAGACGAGGTCAGAACAGTACTGGAAGAGTATTTTTTGTCATGGACAAGTGAATTTTGGAAGAGGGGCCTTGTAAACCTACAAGATAGAGGGAAAAGCATTGTAGAAAATGAAGGAGAGTATATTTTAGATTAAAAAAGAACTTTGTTTATCTTAATTTTGTAAAATAAAAGAAGTATAAAAAAAACTGCATAATTTATGGGATGACCTAGTATGTGTTTGTGTGCATTTATGTACTTATGACAATTATATATACATATTTACACTTTTAATATCTTTAGAGACAACAGTCAACCAAATATATCTTTTCAGAACCTAGGTGATTATCAAATAAGTATAACATTTACTTACACAAATTCTCCATAACCGCAAATATTTCCTCTGCTGTCAGTCGGATACAATAGTCGGCGAGGATCTCCATGAATAAAGCCTAAAATACAATTTAGGGAAGCATATTACTTATTAAATATAAGTACCTGATTAATAAGTCTATGGCTATAAGTTATAAATTTCAGTATTCCAAAGTAATTTAACACACACACATATATATATATAGCTTACTGTGTTAACAGTATCTTGTTTTAATGTTTACAGAAAGTGTCTAATGGTTTCCTTTAGCTAACACTAAATGAATAAGCAAATGTAAACAATTTGCCTGTATCTATCTATCTATCTATCTATCTATCTATCTATCTATCTATCTATCTATCTATATATATATATATATATATATATATATATATATATATATTTACACACACACACATACACTTTTTTTTATAGATAAAGTAAAACAAGAAAAAAGAGAAATCAGGCAGACTAGTTCCAATCCTGTGTTAAGATTTCATTAGCATCTTTAACTATCCATGGAGACACTACTTATAAGAAGCTATTACCATGGGCTTAAGTAAATTGGAAAGACTGATTTGCATTTATAATGCATTCTTGGAAGCTTAGATCAATTAATAAATTATTGGTGTGTTAACAGCATTTTGATTCAACACTACACTGTACTCCAGAATATATCTATAGATTTTTTTTTAGCCAACACTGTAAAACAGATGTAAACAGCATGTAAAGAGGAAAACATATACAATATCTTCATGGACAGAAAAAAATTTCAATCACAGACTTAAAATTAGTGCAGCTGATTCCCCTCTTTTCTGTCCACATTAGCCGATCAATAAATATATTCTGTAGTATAGTATAGCATATTTTATATAATCCGAGTTAGAAAAGAATGTATTTAGATATAGAACTCTAGATGGCTGAATCAATGAATCAACTGGCATTAGACAAAATACATTTTGGTTTTTAGTTATGATCTTTAACAATCTGGGTTCAAACCCTGCCCAGGTCAACATTGTTATTTTTCTCAGGTAGAAAAAATAAGTACCAGACAAAATACTTGTGGTGATATAATCAACCACACTCTTTAAGACAGTGTCCCAGTATGGTCATATTCCAATGACTGAAACCAGCAAAAGCATAAGAATGTAAAAAATCAAGTTAGAAAAATAAACATACCTATACATACACAGACACACAAAATAATGTTTTTAATAGAAGTAAAAAAAAAAAAAAAAAGTCTGGTTTTTATATTTGTTTTAAATGTAGCAGTCAGCATTGGAAATAATAATCTTTGCATGATACATGGTGGGGATCAAGGCTTTCATTTGACAGAACTGTTAATCACAGAAGTAAAAATAATAAATTTGGGTTTAAAATACTTACCAAAAACTGACACTCCAATCATGGAAGCAATGCATATGACAAACAGTATACAGCAGAAGACATCTGTACAGTTTCTGAAAAGACAAATTGATGGTTAACATTAGTCACAAATATTTTAGAAAGACAGTGAGATTAGTTAGCACACTTTCACTCCCTAGCACACTAAAACCCCTACAAGATGCAAGTGCCTCTATGTGGGAGTTGACCTGTTAGAAATAATAAGGATACACTGAGTAATGCAGTCCTCTAAAAGACAGTATGGTCATGGCTGGAATGCCTCTGATCAAAGGTTTGCTCAATCAGAGCTGAATTGGAGCTAAAGAAGAAGAACAATACTCATTTAGTTGATGAAAGAGGAGCCTCTATATAGTTGCTCAACCTGTTAGCAGCAAAATCTCCCTCAGATAATGGACAAAGTAGTTCTTGAGATACCGAAAAAAAAAAAAAAAAAAACCAAAAAAAAAAAAACAGGATGGTAACAGTAGTAGTAGTGATGTGATTGTTTTAAATTTAGGTGCAAGGTCAGTAATTTGGAGGTAGGGGTTGATTACATCAACTCCAATACTTGACTATACTTCATTTTACTGATGCTACGAAGATGAGATTTGAACTCAGAATGTAAAGAGTTATGATTAAATACAGCAACACATTTTCTCTGATTCTCTAATGATTCTGTTAATGATGACGACGATGATGATATCTAATATAAGCACAAGACCAGAAATTTTGAGGAAGGAGAAACAGTTGATTAAATCTACCCCAGTATTTGACTGGTACTGTACTTTGTATTACCAATCCCAGAAGGATAAAAGACAAAGTTGACCTTAGTAGGATTTGAACTCGGAAGGTAAAGGCATTTTAACCAAGGTTCTAATGATTTTGCCAATCCACCACTCAAACATATTTGGCTTCTAATTTACACACAAAGCCAGAAATTTTGAAGGGAGGGTTTAGTCAATACCATTGACCACAAAGACTGGTACTTTATTTTATTGACCCTGAAAGGATGAAAGGCAAAGTCAAGTTCAGTAGAATTTGAACTTAGAAGTCAGAAGAAATGCTGCTAAGCATGGTGACAATTCTGTTAGTTTGCAGTCATAATAATAATAATAATAATAATTTCAAATTTTGGCACAAGGCCAACAGTTTTGGGGGAGAGGGCTAATTGATTGCATCAACCCCAGTGTATAACTGGTACTTATTTCATCAACCCCGAAAGAATGAAAGACAAAGTCGATCTTGGCAGAATTTGAACTCAGAATATAAAGACAGACGAAATGCCACTTAGCATTTTGCCTGGTGTGCTAACAATTTTACCAGTTCACCACAGCAGCAACAACTACTGGTAAATTGCACTAGACACCCCTCCTCCAGAAAAGAAAAAAGACACTACAACACTAACAAAAAAGAAAAATGTATAAAAAAAACAAATATTTGGCAGAAATAAATAAATAAGTACTCCACCCACATTCCTTTGCATGACATACACATACACTGCAAAAAGGACAGATAAAACAAAGCTAATGAAATAAAACAAAGAGTAATTGAGAATGTAAATACAACATCAGAACTGAAACCTCTAAATGGAGGATTTTCAAAATGGCACCAAGGATCACTGTTGAAAAGGGAAACTGAAGGCCTGGTTATTGTGGCTGAGGACCAATGTCTCCCAACGAGATTATTACCAGAGATATTTTGAAGCATACCATCAAACTGGAAAGCTACATGTGTGGAAAGTTTGAAGGGACCATTGAGATGCTAACTGGATGCTACACACTGGCTGTGTTAGAATATATCAGAAAATGTGACAGGGATGGTAAAAAATAAAAATAGTGTAATTCCCTGGGCTATGCAATATATACAAACAAGGATATAAGAACAAACCAACCAAATATCACTATAAAATAGATCCAGGTTTTGTATACCAATTATTGTCTCTTGCTCAAATGACAAGACATATTTAGTAAGATGAAAATCTCACCAAATGTAAAGACTTGGGACTGAAATAGCAAGAATGTGGAATAGGGTTACGAGAATAGTTCCAGAGATTATAGGAATACTAAAAGTTGTGAAGCAGAGGATGGAAAAAAATATTACATGGGAGACCTTCCAGAAGTGAAGTTAAGAAAAGAGAGCTCTTTGAAGTGCCCTATCTAGATAGTTGAAAAAGAGAAGCTTACAACCAAATCTACTTTGAAGCTGCAGAATTGTTCCAGTAGAGTATATTGTACTCTTAACACAAAAATAAGAGTGATGATAATAATAGTAAATGATAAATGATTCCTTTTATTTGCCTCAAGGGTAATAATAAATGAAAGAAATGGTGCTACAAGCACCGAATAGAAATATCAACTTTAAATAATTCATCATAGTACAGATTTTAAATTTGGTGTGTAGAATAGAGTGACCTTTCAGCTATGTCAGATCATTTAACATGCTGATATTATAGACATTACAAGGACAAATTAAAAAAACAGAGGTTTATGCAGATCTGTTATGGAAAAAAAGGCGTCGAAAATAAAAGTATAAAAAAATATAAAATGTAATCAAAATACACAAAACTCTCTAGTATGCACAGTATCCCTTGGTCTTGAACATATTGGCCAAGGTCTCTCAAATTTTTAGCATCAATTAGATGCAAAAATCTTAGGTTACGCAATTTTTCTCCCAATGACAAAAGTATACAAACACCATTTAATATGTATAATTATTAATTACCATATTATTTTAAGCAACTAACCTTTTTCGTGCACATTAATTTATTGTGCACATAAAAACAATTGTGTGTGCATTCACATGGACACACAAACATCACATATACATGCACACACACTCACATACGCACGCACACAGCTTAGCAAGAACAGTGTTATTGGTACCAAGTAGAAGTATCAACTTTAAATAATTCCACATGATGCAGATTTTAAATTTTGTTTATGGAAGAAAGTGACCTTTCAGATGTGTCAGATCATTTAACACACTGATATTATAGATGCATCATCTGTCTGCTTGAAATGCCATTGTACATTTTGTGCATCCTCTCACTGCATAAACCAAACACTACTATTTACTTCATGGCTGGTTTCTTCCTATTCATTAAACAATACCACTTTCTAGTCAATTTATGATGATCCCCACCAATAACACCAAATGCATTCTTTTTATCATGGTCAAGTTTAAAATTAATTTTAAAGCAGTACTTAAAATATCTACCAGACAGTTCAATTACTTTTGTAACACTGACATATACAGTAAGAGAACACTCTCAAAAGAAAAACCAATCTTAATTCCTGCTATTTAAGCTTGAATTTCTTAGAAAATAGATTGGGTGGGGGTCAAAAATAGCCATTTAATAAATTAACTGCTAACACTTGTAGAGATTCTCACTATTGATAACAAAGTAAATTATTTATGAAATGATATATTTTAAGTTACAGTTTTAGAATACATACTAACAGAAACCTGTGTTATTGGAAACTTACTTAGCATTACCTTATATTAAAATATCAGAGTATCAAACTAATAAAAAATATAAAAGAAAAAAAAACCCCAACCCAATGCTAAAAATAAAAAGAGGAGAGTAGAAAATACTGAACTTTTGCTCTAACATACTTAATGCAACTGAAATACAAGTTAATTAGCTAAAAGAGATGATTCAATGGCTAGCAAGTCTCCATCTTCCTACAACAGACATATATAGAAATATAAGTTTATGCACATATGATGTATAACAAAGTGAACTTCAAACAGGGAGATCAGATTACTAGATCACAAGCTAATGTCAGAGTATAGAAAAAAAGGAATAATTAGAAAATTATCCTCAGTAACAGATTGTTACTAAAGAGGAACAAAATGTCTGCCATAACTAAACATAAAGAGATTTTTATCACAAACACACATACATGCGTGCACACACACACATGCGTGCACACACACATGCGTGCACACACACACACAGAGGAAAATTGTATTAAATCATTTGGATGTAATGACTTTACAGAAAGTAGTAGTGAACTTAGTAAAGGCTTCTATGAGGTAGAAGTGCAAGATTATTCAGTTTTTGGCAAAAAGCCTAGGATATAGCTTCTTGTTCTCTTACACAGGGCGGCAACTGAAAATAGGTGGAAAATAGTCAAACTGTGATGAGAAAATTTATCTCAATCTGTGATTTCAGAGCCAAGTAATACAAAGAGAGAAAGCAAGAGAGAGAGAGAAAGAGAGAAAGATAAAAAGAGAGAGAGAGAGACTGTCAGACTAAAAATTTTAGCAGTAATAATAAAACTGAAAACTGTAGAACCAAATACACAGATGAAATAAATTTACCACACTGTCAATTATTTCATAAGAAAATAAACAAAACAAAAATGAGGAACAGTTTATAATCATCACCACAACCATTAGCATCCTTGCATTTGGGTTGTAAGCTATACTGACAAGAAAAGGGTGTTCACTTTTGGACAAGTGACAATACATAACTCTACTCTAAGGTCACACTAAAGATCAGGATTGTTAAAAATTCTATGAAAAGTACACTAAGAACCATAATTTTAAAATAGTAATAATGATAATTAATTTAAAGCCACAAATTTGTTGAAGAACAGAATTCAATTGATTATAAAATCAATTGAATTAAACTGAATACAATATTGGAATGAGATATTAAGCTTTGTAGAAATTTTAACTCCAAAGGAAGATGGATGGAAGTAAAACCTACAAAGCCTGGCATTTTAGATAACAAATATGTAATAATATTAATGAAGAAATAAAGTCTTACTTTACATTGTTTGGAGTGGTTAAGATTATTGAGAGCTACAAATAATAGAAAAGGTTGAGCACTCTTTGTAATCTGAGACTAAATGTTACCAATGTTCACTTATCTTGATTCAAGTATCTAGTGCCACCATGTTGAAGTAAAATAAAAAAAAAAATCAACATAAATACTTAGATAAGCTATTTTTGATAATGTAATTTAGATTTTCATAACAAGCTTATCTACTTTGTTTTTATCTTACTATATTTTAATTGGTATACTATTCTATGTACCACTATTCTATGGTGTCATAAGCAGCAAAGAACAACTGAAGCATTGCTAACTGAAATGTAGTGCAGCCAAGAGCACACCAGATTAGGTTAATAGTTTGGAAAACTGAAACTATTCTTTAATATGTGAGTGACATAATCTGCAAGATTATTCGGACAAGAGAGAAGATATTGCATTTGAACTCGACACTGGAACCCTCATCAACTCATCACCACAGCTTACAGTAGTACTTTCTCACTGTCTATGCATGGCACCTATTTGCAGCTGCTTTGTCTGGGTCATTTGAGAGTTAATTGCTTTGACTATTTGTCAAAATAGTTGTAGTGACTTGATACAAGCCATCAACCTTTTCACCAACAGCAATCTTTATTCTATCAACAGATTATCTTACAAATGAAAAAAAGCCACATATGTTTCTTAGTGACAAGGACACCAACTTCACATATGAAACTGCTTAAAATTCAAACTAGTTGAAGAAATTATTTCAATATATTTCAAATATATAAATCAATAGCTATTATATCAGATATACTGCAGAACCAATAATTACATCCATAATTCTAGTCTGCCAACTTCAACTTACCAGAAACATTAAAGAAGAATATTATTTAACAAAGATATTTTTTATACCAGTATCTTTCATATATTTCTTCAATGAGTAGCATGAATTGCTTAAAGCAGTGTTTTATGTAGAAAATTACAGATAGGTGAATTATTAGAATGACTGTCTCCTAGCCATATTATAATTCTAAAATCATATGATGCCTTTTGTAAACAACATTATTGGTCATAGGTTTCAAGGGAACCAATCATTGCTTTAGTGTATTACTAGCAGCAAAAGTGAAAAAAACGGTCTGTGCAACCTGAGGCAGAATACATATCAAAAAGTACTTTTGTTTGAAGACACAAGATTATCAGGTTTCTCTTAGATGTTCACATCTTTCATCAATACATACCAGTGAAAGAAGCACATGCATTTAACAACAGTAGGGATGTTGTAGAGCTGATTTTTTGCCTCTTGTAATAGTAGGCATGATTCATTTTACAGGTTACTGAATAGTTAGATACTGCCAGTAATATAAGTAGCTGCTACTGAATAGAAGTAACTAAGAGACAAACAGTCTACAATCCAGTTTTGTTTTCCACTTGTAGCCATTTGTTATTTGCAGGTACCCAGCCTACTTTAACCCTTTAGCATTCAAATTATCTGTCAAATGTAATGATTATTTATTCACATAATTATGGAGTTAATCATGCTTTGAGATTTCAATGATATGATTGCTTAGTTTTAGAATGACATTGGATTTGGTCAGTTTTTAACTCTTTTCAGACACATGGTGTTTTGGTATGTGTAGCCAAAAAGACCATTTTTTTTTTTTTTCTTTTGAGATACATCTACTGAAAGATGATCTCTGATTAGCTATTACACTTCAAGACCAACCGTTCACAACATTTGTTCCATTGGGCTGATGGATTGGCCTCAAAATCCTTTCATCTTGTATCACTTGAGCCGATCAACTGGCCTGGGTGTCCCAAAGTTAACATAAAACAAGTAGAATTTGTCCTTTTCCATTTTTTTTAAAGATGGCAGTACGAATTGTGGGGGATTTGCCTACTATTTCTAGCAGACTGAATAAACATATAAAGGCTCCTGTATTGATTCTGATATAGTTAAGGCACCTTGTGAAAAGATAAGAAAATTCTTAAAGAACATTTTTTAATACAAAAAATCTTTCTTTTCACAATTTTCATTTTTAATATGTAAATAGTTGTATATATCAGGAATAACAACAATAAGGTGAAATTATTTATTTAGAATGATTATGCCCCACCATTCAAAATTGTGAGAATAATCAAGTCATCAACCATCCTCACTTATATTTGCT